>NC_067146.1:36197230-36357230 GCF_903995435.1 Acomys russatus
ACTTGTGTTCAAACATGTCGGCGCAGAACTCTTTTCTAGGATTCATTACATTTATAATTGCTGAGTTCTCATGGGAAACGGTGGTTTCTCGTTTTAAGTCCTGAAGTTTCGACGGGATTTGATGTAGCGTTTCTCTTTACTTCAAGTTCCAGTGACTCACTGCATTCTTTTCCCCAGAACTTATCCTCTGTTTACCCTCAGAGCTTGCTCTCATGTAGACACAAGCCTCCAAATCAGTAAGCGTGGCTACTTTCATGAGCACCGGAAGGCTTTGCCCTCTCTGATGCCACTGGAAGACGTCCTGTCTGCAAGCTGAAGTAAAACTAATGCTTCTTACACATGTATCTCTGGATATGACTTTTTAAGTTGTGAGGGAATCTTCGCACTCAGATACTCTCTTGCGGTTGGATTGTAGTACGATGCTAGCTTTGCGGATAGAAGCATCTGATATTAATCACTAATTAATGGCTTGCCCAAGCTCACACAAGTTAAGAGCCAGGAGGTAAATTGAACTCTTGCACAATCTATTAGACTGTTTTCATCTCAGTCCCTATAGTAGCATTAAAGAAATTTCTATATTTTTGTCAATGCTTTTTAATGAGTAAGTCTCATTCACATAAGTTATTTTTAGCATTTCCATATCCTGTGGGTGGTTAATTTTATTTTTATGATTGTAATTATTATAAGTCTCTAAGTGAGAGATGAAATGAAGACAGACACAGTACGTTTTACGGTTGTTAATACTTACGGCATCAGTGACAGGACTCAGTAGCAAAGGCTGTCCCTTAGCTGTTGGCTGGCTGTCTCTTAGACATCATCTTTTCTGGTACCTCTGAAATTATTTCTAGAGTAAGATGGAGCATTGTTTTTTGCTTCTACAGATCCGCTTCACAGTTGCTCAGAGATACACACAGCACTTCTATCTGTTGTTTTTCAAAATCGGCTTCCTGTTCTCAGGGACGATGTCACACCTTCCCTGTGAAGGGGATGCAAAAGGAGCAAAGGCTCATGGGACAGGACTCTCTCCCACATACCCATACATTAAAAAAAAACAACAACAACAAATTCTCACCGTGTAGCCCAGGGCAGCCCTGAGCTCAGCCCCCCACCCCTGCCTCCCAAGCTCCCAAGAGCTGTGGTTCCAGGTGTGTCTTACCAGGCCTGGTTCCTTGATCCTTAAAGAGTTTGCGTGCAGCCTTCCCCACTTTACCATCTGTGTAATTCCCTAAACACAGTACAGTCCCAGCTGGCTCAAGCTGGGAAAGGTGACAAGAGTTATCTATTGAGATTTAAAAAAAAAAAAAGTACCAAGCTAAACAAGACTGAGGCAGCCTTTGTCAACCTGCCCTGAAAGCCATTTCATGATGTCTGAAAGCATACTCTAAGCAGAGATGAGTGGAACTATAAAACATCCATACCTGGAGACGGCTTGGGGTTTGTATATTTCTACCTCCTCACATAGAATTCACATGAAAGTGAATCCCGCAGCTACTAGAAATCCTCCAGTTACCTGTGATGGTAGCATTGAAGCCATCAGCTGTTTTAGACATCAGACATTTTGTAAACCAAAACAAAAAACAAAACAAAACAAAAAACAAAACAAACAAAAAATGGTTTTGTTCTCATTTCCATGGGATTAGTCTTTGGCTGGTTGGTTGGTTGGTTGGTTGGTTTTTTTCAAGACAGGTTTCTCTGTGTAGCCCTGGCTGTCCGGGACCCACTCTGTAGACCAGGCTGGCCTCGAACTCATAGAGATCCTCCTGCCTCTGCCTCCCCTAGTGCTGGGCTTACAGGCATGCACCACCTCACCTGGCTCATAGCATTGTTTTCAATAATAAAGATCTGTACTTAATGTGATTTGTTACTGGTTTGAATGAATTGCTATATTTAACTTGCATATTCCTCTAAAAGTAGTGTTAAGTTCTTCTTAACAGTTTTTTTCCCTCTTCAACAAGAGCATCTTTCTCTGTGTTTTTGTTTGTTTGTTTGTTTGTTTTGCCTGTGAGGAGTTGTACTGCTTTCTATCTGCTTCTCTGTCTACTGTCAATATGTATACTCCGTATAATTATCTCCCTGGCAGTCTCCAGCCAGTCATTTCTATGACTTCAGGTAAAGACGTTCATCAAGTCAACATGGCTTTTATTGAACTCCATAAACCTTTGCTAAATATCTTCCGCCTGTGGCACAGCATCCATCACAGCATTAAAGAGAGTAAGGGAGACATCTTATCATTTCATTCATTCACAGAACCAAGTCTAGAATACGTAAGCTGGGAGGGGAAAAAAAGCGCTACTTATTTAAAACAGAAAAAAAAAAAAAGATCCATGGCCAGTGCTGCAAGGGAGCAGACATTTCCTGTGACACACATGAAGGAGGGAGGGACAGAGGGGCTGGAAGGACCAACGTGCAGGTGGCCTCACAGGGGTGAGTGTCTCATCTGCAAACCCTGCAGAATTCCAGGCTTGGCTTTGGGCACTGGCATTTATTTTATTTTCTCAGTTGGTCTTTAGCTATGGAATCATCTTGCTACTTCTGTCTCGGGAGACATTAATTCCATAGGTCTGGGAAAAGAGTGGCGGGTGGGATTATAATAGTTAGGTCACAGCCCTCTGTAGGTCTTCAGGAAGCAACATGTCAACCAGATTAGAGTCAACTATAATACTGTTTGATACTCCCATAATCCAAAGACCCAGAAGGCAGTGTCTGCATATTTCATTTATCTATTTGATGTGGTGAAAGTCCCTGGCAACGTGACACCTGGTTACTAGCCTGAGCAAGTCACGTAAGCTCTCCGAGCTTTATCTGTAGAACAACTATGGAGACAAGTCAGAGGTGCTAAAGCATATAGACTGTTCTGCGCACAATCCACTGTCCTAAAGACGTGGATTTTGTAGTTATCATAGAGTTTCGAGTGCGAAGACCTGCGCGTCGCCGTGCTACCCCAGCAGCCTCTCTAGTCGTGCCTGGCTCATCACGTTGCCTAAAGCAGGAGCAAGTAGATTTTGCAAATAGGCCTTTACGGCTCGCCAGCATTACTTCATCTGTTCAGTGTCCATAAAACCTGTTTTCCTCCTGGTTCGGCTCTTTGTTCCATCACTTTCTTGCTGATAATATATAAGTTGTCTAACTTGCTATTAAAAGCCTTCAGACCCTCTGAAAGGTCAATTTTATACACTTCTATTATAAAGTGTCTAAATATAGAACATAACCGCACAGCATCGTAAGTTAAGGGAGTTCATGTTAACAAGTTTCCATTGCACAGTGGAATACTTCAAAAGTAAAAGCCTGGGAATGGCAGTCCACTCGACATCTGTGCACTTCCCCTCAGGTTCTGGCCATTGTGTTTTCTAGGTGTCACCAGACCAAAGTGAAATGCTAATTTAAAAAAAAAATACTGTAACATTTGATGTGTTTAAAACGCAGCCGCTCTTATTGGCATGTCTTAAATGGGAGCCGTGTAAAGGGTGTTCTGGATTTTCAACCTAGTTCATTCTCTGAGTCCTTATGCAGAATGTTTATGCCACCCGTGCTATAGGATGACAGCGTAGTCTGAGATGGAGAAAGAGAAAGTGAGAAACACAGAGAACCAGGAGCTGCTTAAGTCAGGCACTTACAGATGCCATGTGAGTGCTCTAAGTGACAGGTACTGTGGGAGTAGGAGAGAGAAAACAGCACTGGCTTTGTGACACACATGGCCTTTTTAAAGGACTTTGAAGATACTAATTTGAGGCATGAGTGATGTACGCCAGTATGGGCTAGGATTTAGACGCTGCGGTCAGGTTTTGCTTGTTTGCTCTCAGGGGAAGATAGCACTAGTCTCAGCACCTCCGGAGGGATGAGGATGGTGCGTGACTGTGAGGTGCTGAGAGGTGATGGTAAGCACTGCAGTTGTCACAGGAGAGCTTTAAGCAGATTAGGCAGGTAGCAGTGAACTCACTGAATACATCACAATAGAGATGCCCGAGAAACTGGTCCATTTATTTGGGAGTAAGAGAAGTGGGGTTAGTATGAGTGTGTCTTTGTTGAACAAATGGAGAACTGAGAATTAGAAAAGACTTGACAGGACCTGGTTAGTCATCCCTTGTCTTAAGAAAAGGCAAAAGTAGGTAATTAGAGATAGAAATTACCTGGTTAAGAAAGAGGCTGGTCCAAACATTGAGCAAAGCATAGGGAGTCTTGTGTAAAAGTGGGGGGAGGAACCTAAAGAAGAATCTAGAGGTGACAAGAGCTCCACAAGAAAACCAACAAGAGCCAGCTAACCACAGCCCAGAGGGGCCTGTGGAGTCTGAAACACCAACCAAGGACCATGCATGGACCAGACCTAGGACCCCTACACAGATATAGCTGATGGGCAGCTCAGGCTTTGCGTGGGTCCCCTAGTAAAGGTAGCAGGGACTGGCTTTGACATGGACTCTGTTGCCTGCTTTTTGATCACTTCCCCCTGACGGGACTGCCTTGTCAGTCCACAGGGGAAGAGGACAAACTCAGGCCTGATGCAACTTGATGAGGTGGGGTACGTGGGCAGGAGGTTCCCCTGAGGAATAGCGGAGGGAGGGTGGAACTGGGAGGGAGGGGAGGAGGGGGGGGCTATGACTGGGATGTAAAGTGAAGAGATTAATTAAAAATTTAAAAGCCAAAAGGAAGGGGGGACTAGTGATTTGGGCTTGTTGAATTTAACCTAAAATGGGAAATTATATATGAGGGTACTCTTTGGCTGAGCTCCAAGAACCTTTTGAGGAATTTGGCTGTAGAAAAGAACCCACTTAATGGAAAATGGAAATGTTATATTTTTACAAGATAGGCCAGGGATAGATCTACAAAATAAAACCTAGTAAAGTTGGTCTTGGCTTACGAAGGGACTAGGTTATAACTAGGGAAAAATAACAAATTGGGCTGTGGGAGGTTATGGATCAGTGGCGGAGCACCTGCTCGTTTTGTGTAAGGCCTTGGTTCAATCCCCAGCACTGCAGAACACAAACAAAACCATATTAATACATATAAAAAGATTCCCAAACTCACTACAGTCAAAGAAGTGAAAAGTAAGACTATAATGAAGTGTATCCCATAAAACTAAAGCCCAAAGGAAAGGAAGTTTCAAAGATGGGGTTGTAGGATTGTAGGAGCCACAGAGGTTGAGGACTCTGTGAGATCAGGACGCACAAAATCAACTAAGCAGGACTCATAGGGCCTCACAGAGACGGACCCAGAGAGCTGGGTCCTTTGCATATACTTTATGGTTGTGTAACTTGGTGGTTTAGTGGGATTCCTAACAGTGGGACTGAGGCATGGTGTCTCTGACTCTTTCGCTGGCTCTTGGGACCCTTTTATTCCTACTGAGTCACCTTGTCCAGCGTTCCTATGAGGATTTGTGCCTAGTCTTATTGTAGGTTGTTATATTATGTTCATTGATGTCCTTGGGGGACCTGCTCTTTTCTGAAGGGAAACGGAGAAGTAGAGGGATGGAAATTTCTGTCAGGACATAATATATGAGAGAATTTTTTTAAGGGAAGGAAAAGAAGATTCATAATAGTAGCAACAACCCAGTAGTTAAAAATGTAAAGTGCCTAGTCCGTGAGCACATGTGTTTAGAAAGATGTAAATACTTGAATACTATATGCCTCTTAAATACACCATAAAAGCACAAAATAGAGACAAGCTATATTAAAGTATAAACTACTTAAGAAATACTGTCAATCATTTTACAAGTCTGGTACCTCTAAGCAGATGAGCAATGCCATGTTTGAGATGACCCCAAAATGGTGAACAAAAATGATGTCTGCTTTTGAAAAAGCTGAAGAGGGCGAACAGTTAAGGTTCAGGAAAGATTGTGCACACAGATTTCAACGCCCAGGAATGCAGCAGGGCTGGGAAGGGATCAAGGGAAGGTAAAGTGCAGCCGCTCGGTCTTGGCTGTTCAGGTTTTTAACTTGTGTGCATGGGTATGTTTTAATAGTGGGTTTTTTTGTTTTGTTTTGTTTTCGTTTTTGTTTTTGCCTGTCAGGTTTTATGCATTTTACTCTTAGCAGAAAGAAAGTTCAGTGTTGCTGTGAAAAGGCATTTTGGTTTTCATTTTTGAAACATTCTAAGCAGTTCGGTCAGTTTAGGGGTGGTGGTGGCGCAGACTTTTAATCTCAGCATTGGGTAGGCAGAGGCAGGTGGATCTCTGAGTTCCATCCTGGTCTACAGAGAGAGAGTTCCAGAACAGCCAGGCCACACAGAGAAACCTGGTCTCAAAAAACCAAAAAAGGAAGGAGGGACGGAGGGAGGAAAAAAGAAAGAAAGAAATTTAGATTGGGAGCTGGAGAGATGGCTAAGTGGTAAATCGCTCTTGCTTCTCTTGCAAAGGACCTAGGTTCAGTTCCCAGCACCCACGTGGCAGCTCACAGCTTCGACTCCAGAGGACTGATCACTGTTTTCTGGCCTCTGCAAGCAGAAGGAATGCATGTGGTGCACGCACATACTTGGAAACACTCAATTCCATAAAACAATGCTTTTTAAAAAAGAGTTTAGAAAACAACCAGATACATGTGTCACTATTGTTTATGCCGGGCAGGGTGACACAAGCCAGTGCTCCTAACACATAAGAGGCAGGGATGGGAGTCCAAGGCCAGAGGTCTACATGACACTGTTTCAAATAAAATAAATTAATAACTAAAATACAACCAGATTGTTTTATTGTCCTTCAGAATTGTCTCTGCCATTGCTGTTGTATCTGATAACCTAATAGACTACCTTTGCCTCACCTATTCAGGCACACACCTCTTTATTAAACTAAAATTGAGATGTTACTGTGTCACAGTAAAGACTTTCTCTTTATGCTCTTTAATTTAAATGTTACAATTACCCATCTTCTTAATGGCTTCCTCTTACATTGTGGGTATGCTGTGTTAGTTGGCTTTCCATTCTTGTAAAGAACTACTAGAGATATTTGGAGTATAAGCAGGAAAGATATATTTTGATGTTTTAGTCGATGATGAGTCTCTTAACTGTATTGCTGGGGCATAGAAGAAGACAGCATATCACAGCATAATAGTGTGATGGTGCCAACTGTTTACTTCTGATAACATACAAAAAGAGAAGAAGAGCCAGACTGGAGAAGTGGCTGAGTGATTATGAGGACTTAGTGCTCTTGCAGAGGACCTAGTTTTAGTTCCCAGCACCCACACGACAGTTCACAACCCTCTATCACATCAGTCTCAGGAGAACCAATGCTTGGTTCTAGCTCCGCAGGCTCCCTGCTGCACACCGTGTATATAGCCTCACATAGGCATACACAAATAAAAATGAATAAATCTTTAAAAAGAGGGAGAGAAGAGTATTTCTCAAGCATTCTGGTGGCATGCCCCCAGTGACCTAAAACCTTACAGGCCCCACCTCTTAAAGTTTCTAGTACCTCCCAATAGTCTTTAACACATTGGCTGTGAGGACATTTGAGTTTGAAATTAGTGGGTATAGAATTTATTTCCCATTGGTTACTATTTGGAATATTTTCCTGTTTTGTTTTGTTTTCAAGTCTTTGAAACAAAATGCAGTGAGCCTCTTTGTTTTGATTTATTATAAACTTGAGCTGTTGGGTCTTTAGGGTGAGTTTCCAGAAATAGAATTACTGAATCATAGCGTATTTTTAGAGCAGTGTTCATTCCCATGCATATGTGCTAATGGGTGGACAGATTCTTTTTTTTCTTTTTTTTCTTTTCTGTTTTTTGGGGGGGAGGGGTCCCTAGCGTTAGGGTCATGAGGCCAGGTGCTGCACTCGAGGCACAAGGTCAGGAGGCACTCAGGCTTCTGGAGGAGTGCTCTTCCGTGTTAGCCTCCTTCCCTGGCCTTATGGGTCAGCTTTCCCCTCCACTTGTGAGCTTCAGGCTAGACGCCATTGTTTTCCATTACGATTTCTCAAAGCTAACACATCCACGACACAAACTTCTTAGAATGAAAGAATATGAGCTTACTCCAGGAATGTCTGTGAGAAATAACAACATATACAGAGTACCCGAGGGGAAATAGAACATGTTGAATCGTTAGGGTGTTCCCCACCCTGTCTTCTACTTACTTTCTCAGAGTAAAGAAGGTGCTCTGGTAACAGGGGAGCCACATAATCTGTGACAGTGCTCTGCTTAGAGCGTTGCATGCTTGTAGGGGATGGAAGGGGATGTGTAGAGAATTGTCCAAGACTTGCCTACAGTACGTCTTCAAATACAAGTTAGATGGAGCCAGGAATGATGCACATATTGGAAGACATGTGCACATTGGGGGATGCAGTAACGGAGAGAACATTCCAGGAAAGAAAAAGAACAGTGCTGCAAAAGGACCAGAGGACACGGCATCTTCAGCACTTAGTAACAGAGACTGTAAATGATGACAGTGGTCAGTGGGGGAATCAGACAATAAAGTACTTCCGGTAGCAGTTTGTTTAGGAGTGAGCTGCTCCACCTCTAACTGAAGAGCTGTTGGCAGCTGATGCCTACTGGGAGAGGAGAGTTGGTGTTCTGTAAGAGTGTGGCCCCTGGTAGGTCAACCACAGTTCAGTGGAAGGCCACACATCCGAGAATGTACGGGCAGCACAAATCGGACTTAGTGGATTTAAAAGAAATTAGAGGACACAAGGTAGGTAGGTTGGGAAGACAGGGTGAATGAGATCAAAATACATTTTATAAAATATCAGAGAACAATAAAAATGTCTTAGGATTAAAAAAAAAAATCAAACCACAAACAAATAGGAGAAGCCTGGTTGGTGGTGGCTCAGCCTTTAATCCCAGCAGCACTCAGGGAGTCAGAGGCAGGCAGATCGCTGTTGAGTTCCAGGCCAGCCTGGTCTACAAAGTAACTAGGACAGCCAAGATTGCACAGAGAAACCCTGAGTCCAAACAAACAAACAAACCAAACCAAAACAAAAAACTCAGAATGAGCATTAGAGGATTTCTATATGAATCAGACTACCTTCTAGAACTATCATTCAACACTAGAGAGAGAAGAGAAAAAGATAATTGGCTTACATACGGGAGCTAGGTGTGTTGGAACACCATTGTTATGTTTGAGACAAAAGATATTAGCTTGATTAGGATTGTGTGAAAGCGAGGAAAGGTGCATTGCCTCTGTTGAAAAGTAGAAGCTCTCAGACCAGGACTCACTGACTCGGGTGATTGAAGGAGAGGATTTACGAATCCATCGTTTTAGTAAATTTTGTATATGATAAGAAATAGAGACTGGAGAACAAGTTTTGAAAGGGACTTTTACAAAATAATTCATTTTAGTACAGGCTGCGTTTGCTGTTGCTGTGGAATGTTTGAGGGAAAAAAAATGAATCAGGAAGCACTGACATGTGTGCTTGGTTGGGCACATTTGGGAATGGCCCTCACAGCTAACAGGACTTGAGATGTCTCTAACTATGACCACAGCATAAAGGCTGAAGCCAGGAGTGGCTGTGGTAAGATGTCAGAGGCAGGACTGGGAATCAAGGGTGGGGTGTGCATGTGACTTCCACATACCAGGCAAGAACTCTGCCACTGACCTGCATCCCGAGCACCTGGCTTGTTGAACTCAGGCTGACCCATGAAGCTCGCAGCCCTCTTGCCTTGGCCTCCCATGCACTGGTGTTAACAGACATGAGCCACTATACTGGGATCCTGCGATCACGAATGGAACCAGACAGCGATACCACAGATGTCGCGTGTGGTAGCCATGGTAGGCAGCGGAAAAGGAAGCTTGCACCGAAAGCTCAGGTCAAGCTAAGAGTTTTCCCGTAGGAATTTGGTCTCGGTTTTAATTGTAGGAATAAGGTTGGCAGGTGGAAGAAATGGAAAACAGTTTTGTGGTACCTAGGAAAACAGACACACAAATGCAGACTGGGAGCTTCACGGGGTTGAAAGCGAGACCCAACCATTCGGGATGTTCGGAAACTCATTTTAGGGAGTGACACTTGCAAACATTAGTAGGCTGGGTGTGCCACACTCCTGAGACTCCTTTTCCCCCTGTACTTGGCCTATCGTGAAGTGCCTGCCACATCCCTGACATACTGTCACAGATTGTTTGCAGTGGTCTCAGCATTGGCTTGGTGACTGGCTCTTCAGTGCCATCTGGGCCCCAAGACTCCTCTATTCTTGGCCTCCATGATTTTTCTGACTACGGGTGCAGCCTCTTCTGTAGATTCAAGGGGTTCCTTACGAACAGTGCACAGTTCTCTTCTCTCCTGAGAAGCCTCAGAGCTGCAGCAACACGAAATGAAGATTCTGGAAGTGCCCGAGTCCTCATAAGCAGCTGAATGGGCACGACATATAATGTGTGCAGATTTGTTTATGGGAGACAGGCGCAGATTCGCTCCCTGGGCTGTTCTCGGCCTCTCACTACTGCAGGGTCTTTTCTTTTTCAAGTGAAGAGGTACATTGTGATCAGCAGTCTTTTATAACCCATAGTAAAAAGCCTTGTAAAGACCATTTTTTGACCAAATGAAGCTAAGTGTTCTTTTCAGAGTCGTCTCAGCCCTCTCCCCCTGTTTGCACTGGAATGTGCACAGGTCGGCATTAATGAATAACATACAGGAATAATGTCACAATTCTAGTTCTTATTCATTAAGCTGAGAACACAGCAGAGCTAATTACATACGAAAGCTTACCAGAATTCTCCCTCCAGTAGCATGTGTGTGTGACCACTAAGTAAAATTTCCATCACATTCTTGAATTATATTGGTATTGACCTGTTAGAGCACTCAAAACACAGTTTGAAGGAATCCTCAATCATTGGAGGGCCCCAAAGAAAGGTTTTTTTTAACAATAGGCTAAAAAAAAGTATATATGCCTTAGAAAGCTAGATTATTTATAAGAGATAGAGCCTCTTGCCCACTGAGTAATAACATAAAATTGAAGAGCCTTCCAGACCCCAAACCAGCAACCTGTGGAGTTTCAAGTTAAGTACAGGCCATGTGGCACTTGGTTCAATTAAAATGCTAAATATTTAAAGATTCTGCTCTTTAGTGCAGCCACAGTCGTGATTCTTTTTTAATCTTTTTCTTTCCTTTTCTTCCCCCCACCAACCCCCCCCCCCCTAGACAGGGTTTCTCTGTGTAGCCTTGGTTGCCCTGGACTCGATTTGTAGACCAAGCTGGCCTCAAACTCACAGCAATCCACCTGACTCTGCCTCCCAAGTGCTGGGATTAAAGGCGTGCGCCACCACGCCTAGTGTTTGTTGGTCTTAATAATAAGTGTTTGGGAAGCTGGGAGGCTAATATGTGCTCCTTCGGAAAGAAGGAAGATGGCCGTGTGTTGCCACATGCCCTTGCCAATGGTGACTGTGGAGCCTTTGATGTAACACAACCACTCTACAAGTGTTGTTCACACTTTAAAATGAAGAAACTGTTACTAGCCGTTGCAGGATGAGATTTTACCAAGCTCTCAAAAGAGCATAATTACCATGGGTGTAGTTAACCCATGGAAACGAATAACCACGTTTGTCACCCTGATTACTGTTTCTTGTTATTCTTTTTAGTATTCTAGTTTGTGCCCTTAAGATTTTATACTCAAAGTAGATTAACACCCTCCTTTTTCACCTTCTGTTCATCCTATATGCTGAACTATCAGTAATAACAAGCTAGCCTTTTTGTTCTTTACCCACACTAGCGGTAAGGGACAGTACTATAAAGACCCAGCAGTAAAGCGCTTTGTGGTGTGGTACCACATAGCAATGTGTCCTCTTCAGGATGCTGTCTGGCGAGGCTGCACTCGTCTCCTAGCTCCTAAGCACCACACTTTCCTTAAGCCTCTCTCTGCTAGTGTTCTCTTTCATGGCAGAAACTTCCCCACGCCAGACTGAACCTTAGCCCACTGCTCAGGGTGGCTCCAAACTGAACAGAACCCGCTGCTCAAGTTGGCTCCAATGTTCCTTCAGCCTCAGTGCTTGCAGGAGCGCTTGTACCCTCTGTGGTCCTGACCCCAAACCAACTTTGAAGTGTGTGAGTAGAAGCTCACATCTTCTAACCTTGTTAGAGCAAGAGTTCCTTGGGCCTGTGTCTCTGGGTGCTTCTGTGTGAAACTGCCTAATGCAATTGCTTATACATTATAGGGGCTTCATAATTCTCTTGAGTAAATGGTAGGTGGTCATTGTGTGTAGTTTACAATATGTTGGATACTTCAATGGGCTGTATATAAAATATATAAGTATATAATTTAAAACCTATTTAAAGCCCCCCTTTGAGGTTTTTTCCATTTTGTAGACATGGAAACAAAGACTCACAAAGATCCAAGGACCTACCTTAGTTTATGTGACCAGTAAGCACAAATTCACAGCTAAAGCTTTTAGCTCTGAATCCATTTCGTTTTCTTTACCTGGGTTGACAGGAGGTGGGAGTAAGGTGGGGCCCTTCTGCTGAGCTCCCCTAACCAAGAAGGAACATGCTTCCTTAGAATTGAATGCTGCCAACCGGCTTGCCCACACAGGCCTGTCCACCCTTGCGTCAGTTGCTAGCGAATGGAAATAGAATTGTCCGAGGATTGCCTTGGACTGTCCCTTCATGGCTGTCCACTGCAGAAGGCCGATGGTTATGCACCCTCACCATGGATACTGACTTCTGTTACACATTACCTCATTTAGGAGGGAAGTGTTAAGTAAGGGCAGAGTGACTCAAAAGAAGGAATTGAGAAGGAGAACAGGGAAAGAGAAGGCACCTTGTCAGATGCATCTGCTGAAAAGCATGATGCTGTGATTTCTTTAGAGGATATGTGTTGAAATAGGGAAATAGTCACACTGTGTTGTTCAGGTTTTTTGTTTGTTTGTTTGTTTTGTTTTGTTTTTGCTTTTTTTTTTTTAAGCATCACAGAATGATATGTATAAAACCAGAATCATTTGGGTCACTGCAGAAGCCTTTTGTTTATACAGTGCTGGGTTTATATCCTGCCCCGAAGAAGTTATAATTAACATTGCATATCTGTAGTTTCGTTTCCTGATGACTTTCTACAGTGGGGTAATAATAACCATTATGATGAGGTAATGATTTCTTCTTCCAGACTGTCCACTTATGTCATTGCCTTGTCCGTTGAACACCAGTGACATTTTGAGTTTCGCTGAAAAAATGAGTTTCTTTTCATTTCTACTTAGTTGGGACTTTTTTTTTTTTTACTGTCTCAGCATTTTCCCCGCTTGTAGTGGGGGAAAAAAATAATATGGACTTTCCAAACTGTCATTTCGTATATAAGATTTATCCACAAAGACGACCACGTATGCATGGTTTTATCCGTTTGAGAAACAGAGGATAGCCAGCCTGAGATCTTATGTGCGAGGCACTGAGGTGCCCTGCCATCTTACTCAGCCGAGCCATTTTCCCTTGTGCCTAGTGACAGACACTAAGGAAAGAGGAAGCCCGTGAGGCACAGCCCAGCCGTGCTTGCCTTCGGAACAGAGCTCATGTGAGCATCTCTCTATGTCTTGGTTAATCGCCTGCTTTAAGTTCGCCATTCATAGAACTGAGTATTGTAGAGAATCTACTTTACCCTTTCTTGTATCCTAAGAATTTTTTTGTTCTTTGTGGGTTTTGAGCGCAGCGTTCTCTTACGAAGTCAGTCTATAGAAGTCTCTGAACCTAGAAGAGCCATCACCATCAGAACCTGATCACAGAACACAAGAGGAGCAGAGGCCTTGTTGAGTTTTGAGTTAAGTCTAAGGTGCAAACTTGATGCAGTATATAACTCTTAACAAGTGTTCGAGGGGTGTATAAAGTAGTGGGCGCAATCTCCCAAGGCACGAGTGAACCCATGTAATTCACTCAAGGGGACCTTAATGTGCCTTTGGTTTCTCTACTTAAACATGCATTTAACCAAATTGCACTGTTTTGTGGGGGAACTGAGATTTTAAAGGTCCTAGGAATAGGTACAGCAATCCCACTTCTAAATATGTGTCCAAAAGAATTGAAAGCAGAGGTTGTAAATACAGTCACACATACGTTCCAAAGCAGCCTATTTCACAGAAGCCAACAAGTAGAAGCAGTCTGTATCCATCGACGGGTGAATGGATGGGAACTAATGTATTTAAATACTATACAGCCTCTAAAAAGACGTGCCGGTACATAGCACATCAGACACATATTCTAAGTAAATGAGCCATTCCCAAAATGATACACTGTGATTCCACAAGTTAGGTTTCTAGAGTAAAATCAGAGGCAAGGTAGTTGCCAGAGCTGAAAGGAGAGGAAAGTAGGAATTGTGGTTGAGTAGTATGGAGTTTCAAGTTCTACAGATTGCTCCCCGATAGTGTGAATACATATGGCTTAGTACCGAACATAAAGTTAAAATGGTCCAAGATAGTAAGGCGGAGGTGCCCTGTGCGACAATTTAAAACGTGTCTAAGGCCGGGCGTTGTGGCGCACGTCTTTAATCCCAGCACTTGGGAGGCAGAGGCTGGTGGATCAATGTGAGATCGAGGCCAGCCTGGTCTACAAAATGAGTCCAGGACAGCCAAGGCAACATGGAGAGACCCTGTCTCGAAAAACCAAAAACAAAAAAAACAAAAAACAAACAACAACAACAAAAAAATAACAAAAGAAAAAAACGTGTCTAGTAGCATTCGTAATAAAAAAAAAAAAAAGGACTCTGGCACTACTAGTTCTCATTGCTTGTTTCTCGAAGTCTTCTGCTTCCCCTCCGTCTTTAAGCATCATTACCTACCTGTGGGCTCCAGTAGCCTTTGCCACACCCCCAGCCTTTGCCACACCTCCCAGTCTTTGCCACACCCCCTGTGGCCATAATGCCTTAGTTCAATATGCTGCCTGCGACAAGGTTGGCAGGGAAAACCCTGCTCCACGTGACACATTTTAAGCAGCAGGCTTCAAGCACTCTTTGGAAACAAGACATTATGCAAATGTAGAGGTGGGGACATTTTTGCTGGGGGCGGGCAGTGTCTTGCTGTGTAACCCAGTCTGTCCTCAAGCTCTAGATCTTGAGCACACAGATTTCAAGCAGTTGTCATAGCTTCTCCACTTGGAAGCAGCTGTAATAATGTCTTTGCAAAGACCGTGGCCTGTGTACTCTTAAGTAAAAGAAAGTAGTACTGTCTACGTGCGCGTGTGTCTTATTTTTAATTTTTGAATGAGTACATGCTTGCACACTTTTAAGAATAAACTTTGAGAACATGAACAAATAACTCAATGATAACTATAAATCAATGTATAGGTATATATACATATATATCCAGAATTACTCATTTTTAAAACTGCCATCTCTGAGATTTGTCAGATGGTGTGCATTGCCTATTTCAGTATTATTAGGAAATTAACCTGTGCCAGCTGTAGTTGGGAAGTAGGACTCTATCATACAGCGTTTTCCCATTAAAAGTTTCAGGGAGAGTTTAGTATTTTTTATTTAGAACAGTAAGAAGATTCAAGCTCTAGCGATCCTGAAAGAAGCATTCACAGGACTTAGCGATTCCTGAGATTCAGACTGTGGTCTGGGGTCTTTGAGGGAACAGCCGAGAGCTGAGCTCCCTCGAAGTTATTGTCACCCAGCCCATAGTGTCTTGTTTCCTGTCACATGTCTTAGAAAGAAGGGAAAGGCCCCCACGTGGCAGCTCATCACAAGAATAAGTAGATGGTCTGGACATTTGTACCAAAGCTAATCTTGATGAGCATTAGGCGAGGACAGCTAAAGGTGTCATTACCTTGAGGAGCCAAGTTGGGAATACTCCTAGATGCATTGACCAGCCGAGCCACTGTGGGGTATTAGGGACTTCTATAGGACAGGTTAGTTTATATTAAAATCTTGAGCTGGTTGACAGTATGGCTTATGTAGACAGTCCTTTGAATTCTTTATATATTAAAAAAATAAAAAGAACGCTTTTGTGAGTGAAGCAGATTCTGACTTGGATGATACTGCAGTTCGCTCATTCTTACTATCCTGTAGAGTGGGGACTATGTCTTAATTTGGTGCCCGAATTTGGAGTGTCCTCCCATCCACCCCACTTCCCAGAGACAAGGTTTCTCTGTGTAGCCCTGGCTGTACTGGAACCCACCCTGTGGACCAGCCTGACCTCAAACTCAGAGACTGCCTGCCTCTGCCTCCCGCTTGCAGCCCACAGGTTGTGAACCGCTGCTTTAAACAGTGCTGCTTGACCACTACTATAGATGCCAACGGACACCAAATAAAACCAAATGGTAATTATAACAGAGCTATGAAAGGACGACTACATAGCCACTAAATATTGCATAGTAAATAACTTACAAAATGCTCCCAGCAAGCAAGAAAGCACATGTGTTTGGGGGTGGGGGGGTGGGGTCTGAGGACACTTATTTTGAGTCACTTCTCTCCCTTCGCTATGGGTTCCAGAGGCTGGACTTGAATCATCAGGCCTGGGCAGCAAGGGAGCTGTTTACCCAGTCCAACAAGTTGTATTTTTAACACAAAGTTAGCAAATTAACTATTGTTTAAATATGTTTTACTTCTATAAACATAACGACTGTTATTTCAAAAGGAAAGCAGGAGGATCCAAAAAGATTATTTAACTGTGACATTTTCTCCGCTCTCTTAGATTATAAGTAGGTTTTCTTCTTTTTCTGATGCGTATGTTTCTCCTTTAAACATAAGGTTGTAGATACTCATTATTAGTTTTATGATTAAAAATGTAATGCACCACATTAAAACACAAAACCAATGCATACTTTCTTTTTTTACTGTATAGTTCGGGCTTTTTGTGAGTTTGTGTGGGCTTTATTAATTAATACATTAGTTGAAGTTTTAAATTTTGTACTGTGGATTGCCCGCTTAAGTTGTTTGAAAAGTGCAGCATGAGCCAAGCAGATTTTCCTCCCTAAGCTACTTTAAAAGAGTGATACTTAGTATATCGGATGTTAACATGATGAGCCAGCATGACACGACTCGAAGTTAGTCATGCTTTAAAAAAAAAAAAAAAAAAAAAAAAATCCAGCGCTTACAAGCTGCGTGCATGTGTTCCTAATAAAGATGCGTTTGCTTCCGAAAAGTGCAACTCAGTTTGGCGTCCTGTGCTTCATTTTCACACTGCTCTTTACTTCCTGCAAGTTGTTCGACGGGTATTAGTTCCCAAGTATTTCAGGACCACCCCCACCCCACCCTGCCTCACCCCCTCCAGAACAGGTCCCCTCCAAGATCCTCTCGAATCTGGAAGCTTGGGAGGTAGCTCCCCGCCAGCTCAGAATGCTCACTAGGGAACCTCAGAAACCCATGTCCACTCTCTTGTATGGTTGCATGTCCCCTCTTAGCACCTTTTTCACACTCTACAGTGTTGGCTGCCTACTCTTTTCCTTGTTTGTGAATCTGGCTGTCCCGGGAAGCAGGAGACAGCACAGCTCTTCTCATCCTAGTAATTTCAGTCTACTGAACACTTACTGCGTGCCTGAGTCTACCCTCACATATTGCAAACGCTGATTTGAACCTCTTGCTGGGAAAAGCAAATGCTGCCTTCTCCGTGGGACAGAAAGAAACATTTAAGGATTTGATTTTTAAGAAGACAAGACTTCTAAACTGTAGAAAATGAGCCGCAAATCACTGTTGCTCTTAGTAAACCAGGTTAGTGACTGTATTGGTTCTTTTTCTGATGCCCTAATCAATTACTGAACAGAAGCAGCTCAGTTGGAGAGAAGTTAATTTGGGCTCACAGTTTGCAATAGTCTGTCATATTAATTAGTACAAACTTTATTCAATCTAGCTTCAAGAATTCTCCAGTGGTAATAATTCAACCGCTATTCAAAAGACCCAAAGTCTCCCGAGATGCTTAGCTACAAGGGTCTGTAACTGCAGAAAGCGGTGTACTGTGTACACTCTCACGGACGCTCCATGCCGAAGGGGGAAGAACGGGACGCAGGGGGGTAGCAAGGAAAGCATAAAACGAAGCAGGACTGAACCCCATCAGGCAAACACTATACACCCTGGCGCTCCACTACCAACATGCAGGCTTTTGATGGTATTATCTGGGCTCCCTGACTCCCAGTTTCCCGCCCCGCCCCGCCCCATAGCATTGCCTATACAGCCTCTTGCCTGTGGCGTACATGGTCTCTCTTGAGCTGGCTTCACTCAGCTTCAGCCTTTCTCATTCAGTGCCCCACATTCCTGGCATCTCCAACATCCTTTAGTCTCCCTTGAAATGTCGGCTTCTTCCCGTTCGCACCTTCTTAGATCTTTCCTCCAATTACTTGACCCTGATTCACATTGGTGCGTTGTTTTTTTGTTTTGTTTTGTTTTTGTTTGTTTTGTTTCTTTGTTTTCTGGAACCTTGGGGTGTGCTTCCATTACCTTGTAACTGTTGCATTCTGCTTGCCTGTAAGCAGTACCATGTGGGCGACACGTTCTGATGATGCCTATTCAGATGTATAGCCTTCTAGGAGTACTGTTGCAGTGGCCTCCAAGCCACCTGCACAGCAAGCTAGGGGAAGTGCTTCCCGGTGCAGCCCCTTTGAAATAGGGGAGCTATATGGTAGCATTCTTTGTTCGGGCTTGCTGTTTTTATTTTTATTTTATTATTTTACTTTATTTTATTTTCAAGACAGGGTTTCTCTGTGTAGCCTTGGCTGTCCTGGACTCACTTTGTAGCCCAGGCTGGCCTCAAACTTACAGCGATCCACCTGCCTCTGCCTCCCGAGTGCTGGGATTAAAGGTGTGCACCACCTATTGTTTTTAAATCAGGGATTCGCTTTCCAAACGCAGGATTTTCAGGTGAGCTTAAATTTTTACACTCTGACATCTTCTATAAGTGGGACCACAGGGGCAAGGCACCTTGCTTACTATCTTCGTGGAAAGTTTGTGGTTTCTCTTTCTTGGCACTCACTGATTAATCTCTTTAACAAGTGTAATTGCTTTCTCCTCACGTCCTCAGTCCTGTCCATAGCTCTAAAGGCACGTTGTGCTCTCAAACTGCAGATTTTTTTCCATCATTGTGTTCCATTTTGAGTTTTTAATTCCTACTATAAACCTGTCTAAATGCAGTGAGCAGTGACCACACTACAGTCTGGATGTTCCGCTGCCTGACAATCTCATTAAGTGTGCTCTTAGCCTCACTCAGATACTCAGGGTCCAGCAGAGCTCAGCCATATTTATTTATTTTGTCAATGATCTCTGGTCCAATTCCTGATAGAAGTCTTGTTTCATCATGGTCTACTATCCACATTCCTGTTGGCGTTCTGGCCTACATACCCCCCCCCCCCCCCCCCGTGGAATGTTCTAGTAATTCTGCTTTCCGCAGCTCTAGCCTACAGCTTTTATATTCTTCCCGAAAACCATCTCCAGCCACTAGTGAACCACATGAACCAGGTTTATCCTAGCGATAGCCTCACTTCCCAAACCAATCTTGTACATTAGTGCTTGTTAGGTTGCTGTGACGGGTTATCCGACCAGAAGCTACTTACTGGAGAAGACGGTTACTTTGGCTCACAGCTCAGAGGGTCCCCGTTTGTCACAGGAAGTGAACAACCCAGGGTCATGGTAGAGATGACAGGAGAAATGTTGGCCTGTTTGCATCAGCACGGCTGGAGCAACAGCCTCAGTGAAAGCAGGAGTCAGAGAGATTAAGCGCCTTGCCTTGTTTTCTATATTTCTCTCTTCATTTAACTAGCAAAGGGCTGTGTTAGAGATTTAAATGGTTTCGTTTTATTTTTGTTTGTTTGTTTTGCTTTGGATTTGAATTCCTACTATAAATCTGACTAAATTTTGACCCCGAGCTTCTTACCTAACTTTTTCCAACATAAAGAGTTTCTTGGCCTGTGAAACTAGGGTGATTTACCTCAGTGTTGTGATTCACACTAACACATTAAGAAACGTAACACTCAGGAATATGCCCTATAAAAACAACCATTCTGAAAGTATTAAATTATTTTATTTGCCACATGTTGACAGTTGAAATAAAAGTGCATGAAGTAAAATGCATTCCCTTCAGTCCACCTCTGTTCTTATCCCCAGCATGAGTCACCAGCGCTTGTTCTTGATAAAGCCTTCCAGAACATTCTCTAGACCATGGAAAACTACTTTTAAGCTGCCCTTTTACTAATAAAACACGTCGAGGGTTAAGTGTTTTGCAGTGTACTAGAAGGTGGGAGTATGAAGAGGAAGAAGTGGGGAGACCAGCCTTCCTTTGCCGTGTCTGCTGCAGATTCAGGGACTGGTACCACGCATGCTCTGCTCTGAGCAGCTATTGACTTTTGTGTGTTTGTTCTTTAGGATATGATGTTCCAGCTTCTCCGCGGACTGGACTTCCTTCATTCTCACCGAGTAGTGCATCGAGACCTAAAGCCACAGAACATTCTGGTGACCAGCAGTGGACAGATAAAGCTGGCTGACTTTGGCCTTGCCCGCATCTATAGTTTTCAAATGGCCCTTACCTCGGTGGTGAGTGAGAGAACTGTCTAGTTCATAAATGTAGTTTTCCTGTTTTAAACGACAAACTGCCCCCTTCATGCTCCTAATGCTGTCTTTGCGGTTGGTTGGTCGGGTGGTTGGTTGGTTGGTTTTGGGGTTTTCAAGACAGGTTTTTTCCTCTGTGTGGCCCTGGCTGTCCTGGACTCCCTTTGTAGACCAGGCTGGTCTTGAACTCACAGAAGCCGTGCCTCTGCCTCCCTGAGTGCTGGGATTAAAGGCATCCACCACCATGCCTTTGTGCTTTTTATTAGCCATGGCTAAGAGGAAAGCAAGCATTTTGCTTATGACTTCAGACACATCTGGCTGGGTTTGTTTTGGAACCCATTGCAGAAATTAGTCTGTTGGCATATTAGCCACTAGAAAGGAGTCAGTTACAAGTTTCTAAATATGTTTTGCTATACCATGTGGTTTTAGAATTGCGTGCCTAATGATGGAAGAGCACACAGCTCAGGGTCAGGGTGACGAAGGCAAGAGGAGTGTCACCTGTCTGCAATGTGACTTGAGAAATAGCCACACTGCCTGCCCAGGTAGGATGAAGCTGTGATGCTATCAGGGAAGATATGAATTACCTTATTTTTCAGATCATAAGATGCATCCCACACACCCTTTTGGGGAAAGTGACCTTTTTGTTGATGGACAGCAATTGGACCACAAGACGCACCGTAATTTCCCTCTGACTCTTGCTGTTCATTGGGCATCAACAAAGAGGTCACTTCCTCCAAAAGTGAAGGGGAAAAGTGTGTCTTATAGTCTGCAAAATACATAATTTGACAGTGAACTTGTCTTGTTCAGATGCAGGGCCATAATAGCCCTTACCTTTAACTAACTCCTGTTTCTCTCTATAACCCATCACATCGAATTCTACAGAATTCTAAGAAGAGCACCCCGGCAGTCAGGCAGTCAGTGTTCTTAATTCTTTCTTCGTATGAGGGAAACTGGGGGGGGTAGCTGGAAGTGAAACGCTCTTTCTTCGCTGTGTTGCTAGTGAGACGGAAAATGCAGACCAAGAGTAAAGTTGTAGAAATGCTGCCCTCAGGTAATCCCATCTTCCACCTCAGCCAGGGTCCAAAATCTGAACCTGGCCCGGGTGGGGTCCCCTGTCGAGAAATGGGAGGGGGCATCGTTGGCCATTGCTGTGAGGGAGTGAGATGGCTGCTTCTGTCATTGATGCCTATGTGCCAAGAAGGCCTGACAGTCTACCCACTGTCAAAAACAGCCTCCCCAGGTTCCTGCGGAGGCCAGGAGTGGAGTGGACACTGCGGAGAAAAGCAGCTTGATCAGGAAGAACACAATCGCTTCTGCCTCCTTCTCTCTCCCTCTCTATGCCAAGCACATCTCATAGCCCTCCATTCCCAGCCCCAGATCCTTACCCAAGGCACCAGATTTCTCTGAAGCATTCTTTGAGATAACACTGTGCTCTTGAAAGATAAACCCTGCGTGTTCCCTCTTCGCCGGTGCCTTTTAGAGCCGACAAAGCCCCGATGGATATTTAAAGGACAGGCCTGAGAGTCTTACATTGCCACACCAGAAAGGGCTGAGTCTGTGCTTCCCCCACTGGGAAGGGTGAGGCAGGCTTTGTGCTTCCCTAGGAAGTTACTTTGCTTGTTTTGGGGGGACCCTGGGGAGAAGGTTGAATAGGATTTCTGACTGAGGCAATCACTAGGGTGCAGTTAAAGTAACTAGTCCTTGGGCACATTAATTGGGGGAAAGATGAGCTGAGCCAGCAGGAGACTTTGTCTTAATCCCCTATAGTAATAACTATAAATAAAAACAGGAAACGCAGTTGGGTTTTGTTTTATTCTTTTTCCTTTGTTACAGTTGAAGAATGGTAACTCAGCTGGTAATGTCAGTTGGCATTCCATTCTTGCTGAAAGTTGGTATGTTTAAACAGGAAAATACAGACTAGTTATTTCATAACCCAAGAACAGGGCAGTGACAAACATAATGTCTACGAGTATTTGATATCTAATTTGTATTGTCTATATTTAATATAGTGACATAATAAAAAAGGTGCTAGCAGCTGGGAAAGACTTCATTCCAAAGAATGGTGTTTGGAATTTAATGACAATATTAAGGGATAACTGTTTTTTGTGTATGTGTTTTGGTTTGGTTAGGTTTTTCAAGACAGGGTTTCTCTGTGTAGCCTTGGCTCTCTGGGACTTGCTTTGTAGATCAGGCTGGCCTTGAACTTACAGAAATCTGCCTGCCTCTGCCTCCTAAGTGCCGGGATTAAAAGCCTGCGCTGGGTATTTTTTTAGGGTACTACATTAAAAATATTTCCCACTATTAGTATTTTTTTCCTGCTTACAGGAAAAAGCTACATAGTAAAATGATGCTTTGATTTTACATACACATATAAAAACAGTCACTGGAATATATATATATATATACACATATGTATATTTTTTTTCAGCTTTAACATACTGAACTGGTATGTTATTTTTAATATTCTTTTAATAGGTTGCACTCCACTGCCAAGAAGTACCCATTTTGCAGTAGGTTATGTCACACAAGGAAATGGAAAGCCACTTAATATGCAGAATAGCAAAAGATTTGCATGTTAACTGGCCTGAGACCACCACCTTAACTGTGTGAAAAATGTGAATATACTTAAGCTTATTTCAAGGTTTGATTCACACACCCTTTCCTGCAAACACCTGCAGAAACTGATTGTTCTTTCCTTCGTGCGACTAGCATTTGGTCCTTGAGTGTGTGTGTGTGTGTGTGTGTGTGTGTGTGTGTGTGTGTGTGTGTGTGTGTGTGTGTGTGTGTCCCCGTCCCTGTGCAGGGTGCATAAGCCTGTGTGCCTGAGGAGCTGGAAGAGGCAGTCAGTTCCCTCAGAGTTAGAGGTATTTGTGGAATGCCTGCCTCTATGCCTGCCTCCATTCCTGCCTCTATGCCTGCCTCCATGCCTGCCTCCATGCCTGCCTCCATGCCTGCCTCCATGCCTGCCTGCCTCCATGCCTGCCTCCATGCCTGCCTCCATGCCTGCCTCCATGCCTGCCTCCATGCCTGCCTCCATGACTGCCTCCATGCCTGCCTCCATGCCTGCCTCCATGCCTGCCTCCATGCCTGCCTCCATGCCTGCCTCCATGCCTGCCTCCATGCCTGCCTCCATGCCTGCCTTCATGCCTGCCTCCATGCCTGCCTCTATGCCTGCCTCTATGCCTGCCTCCATGCCTGCCTCCATGACTGCCTCCATGCCTGCCTCTATGCCTGCCTCCATGCCTGCCTCTATGCCTGCCTCCATGCCTGCCTCCATGCCTGCCTCCATGCCTGCCTCTATGCCTGCCTCCATGCCTGCCTCCATGCCTGCCTCCATGACTGCCTCTATGCCTGCCTCTTATATGGGCACTAGAGGTCCAACTCCAGTCCTCCGGATTGCACAGCAGCCACTGTTAACCTCTGAGCCTTTGTTCCCGCCCCTAGAGAAACAGCTTTCATAATATTTCCTATTTTGTTGGTAGTTAGTTGGGGCCTTTATTTATAAAGCTGTGAATCATCCAGAGAGAGATACTCAGTCTCGTTCCACCTGGATGTTTTCATGGGCATTTAGGGAATATGTCTTAATGAATAAGTTAATAAATGCCAACATGTATACACATGCATCTGAGTCATAAGAAAAATCAGGAAAGAATTGCCTATACATCAGGTCGTTTTAGTACTCCACATAGCTACCCGCTGGTACCAAACTGAAGGGCTCAGTCAAACATATACCTTCAAATGCCCAAGCTCATTTTGTACCATGGTATACAAAGTGCATGTCATGAGAGCTGTTTCTCTAGGGGCTGACACGAAGGCTCAGCAGTTAGTAGTCACTGCTGTGCGGTGAGGTGTGGAGTTTGGACCCCCAGTACCCACATACCAAGCCAGAGATCCCACAAAGAGCTCACTAGCTGGAATTGTTGAGCAGAATCGTGAAAGTTACTTACCATAGTTTAGTTTCGGGTGACGATTGAAAGATGGTTTGAATGTGTAGTCATGGATGACTTTATTTTCTCCATCATTAATAGTAGATTGTACTCTAAGATCTCTGTAAAAGAACTTTACAACGTTTTCACATGCGGCCTTGCTCCAAAGCTCTTTCTCTGTGCCCATCCATTCCTTCAGTACTAAAAGATGTACATGTCCTGAAAACAGTTTTTCCCACGTAGAACTCACCAAAGACAGTGACTAGCTCAAACTCAGGTGCATGCAGAGCTGAGGTCTTGCATTTACAGTAATCCTCTTTGCCAAAATAATCACCTGGTGGATCAGACTTTGTGTCCTCAGCAGAAAGTGGAGGCTACAGGAATGCTGTGCCTCTGCTTACTTCAGGACGTTGTTTCGGACTCATTGTGTGTTGATATTAGCAAGCTTTAGAAGAGGCTTTAAAGAGGTTTTGTATTCGTCTACGATAATTAACATCTTCCAAATAAAGGAATAGGGCAATTATCAGATAGCTTTCACTATTTCCTCACCTGTCTATGTTGATACATGCAGTCATTATATGGCCTTTTTTTTTTCCCCCTCCTGATCATTAATAGTAGCTTGTACTCTCAGGTCTCTGTAAAAACTTAACAATGTTTTCACACGTGACCTTCCTCCAAAGCTTTTTCTCTGCCCATCCATATCTTCAGGAGTAAAAGACGTACGTGTTGATAAAACATTTTTCCCATGTAGAAATCAACCAAAGACAATAAATAGTAAGACTGTTGTTAGAGAGACATTAAAAAGTACAAAAAATATATTACTTGGGGATTTGTAATGGCAGTAATAACCTTCTAAAGATTTGAACTACTTACACTGCCACGGCCCAGTGCAATCAGGTGTGTGTGTGTGTGTGTGTGTGTTTCCCTGTCTCAGTGCTGTTAGCACTTGGTAAACATTGAAGAAACTATTCAGTTTCAGACAGAGACTTTTATATGCTTAGGAAAGGAATGGAAAAGGTTTCTGGCTTTCAGTCAGCAAACAATTACCAGACACCTCATATGTGCCAGGTTCTGTTCATGGACCTTAGAGATGACGCTGAACTAAAGTGGACAAAGTCTTTTTGCTCTCCGAGCTTACAAGCAAAATTGGGAGACAGATCTGAATACAACAGTCACACAAAGAGATGTGTCTTTAGAAACAGGAAAATACAATGAAGGGAGAGGTTCCAGCTCCGCGAGGCCACGTGACTCGTGGATCTGCCAAGACTGGAGCCAGAGAGCCCACACCATTCACCTGTGCCAGGATGGGGGATGTTCCCATGGATCACAGCATCCTTCCTCCCGGAACCTGTCTGGATTCGGGTCCTCTGTATGTGTGAGCATCAAGCAGTCTGCACTTGTTTTCCGTGTGTGTGCTTAGAACAAGCCAAGCTCCTTGCATGACACCCAGCTGGCACGCTCAAGTGACAAAGTGAAGTAGGACCAGAGCTTGAAGAACAATGTCATCTTTTACGTGAGAAAATACATTCTTTATGTTTGTTTCCTCTCTGAGCATGTTGTGTTTACTATGGAGACCTGTCCCAGCCTCGGCAGCTGAGTGGCTCCAACAGAAGCCTCCAGAGGCTGCCAGTGCATACTGAATGAATCAAACTGACTGCGTTACATGAGAATCATGGAAAAACCCCAAAGCCCTGTCGCCTCAGCACCTCAGAGAAAGTTCAGGACACACCTCAGAAGCCGGAAAGGCTCCTGTAACGCCCTCCGGTCTCAACAGCTTGCCATGACACAACCAGGACTGTTTTGTTAAAACTTCCAGTTGCCAGCACATATTTCACACTTAACAATGGGGTGTTTGTGCCGCTTTCGTTTTCGCTTTCGCCAAGGAGGGAAGTGGAACACAATGGGGGCAGTGCAGAGCTGGGAACAGGACACGTTTTTCTTTAGGATTCCCAGGGCTGCGTACGTGGAAAATGCCAGAGCCAAAACAAACATGTAAACTCATCCAGATCCTCCGTTGCTCATTCTCAGTGGTAATAAAACTCGGCTGAGTTGCTGTCCTATGGGCTAACGCGCCCACATTCATGGCGGACACCAGTGATCACTGTAAAGTGTCTCCCGTGGTAGAAAGACAATGAATTCTGCACTGTACAGAAAATCGCTGTAGGTGGTGTGTGCATCCTACAACAGGGCGGCCTGTGAGGTGAATCAAGCGACTGTTTTCTTTGTCCATAAAATATAGGCTTTCATTCACTGACCAAAGGCTAGCCCCTTCATAAATGGTGACTGTTATGAATTAGTTTTGGACAGAAACAGTTGATCTGTAATGCTCCTGCCTGGGGGGTGTTTTACTCAGAGAAAGAACTGGATGTTTGTCACGTGTTCTGTACACGTTTAGCTGACATGTCCCATCCAGGTACGGTGCACATAGAGTCTAGTCATCTCCTGGCTTTATTTATTTATTTATTTTACATCTTGTCGTAAACATTCCGTATGGTGTCACTCAAATCAGACTCAAATGTTAAGACCGCACATGGGCTGAGGTTGAGGGGACCAGATGCTTTAGCTAACGAAGCCTTGCAAGCAGTGGTTCACCAGGCTCCAGAAGATGATGGCATATTCTTGTCTCTTACCTTTAACATTTCTGTGTGGATACACTTTCTGTGCCATGCCAGGAAATGATCTCCTAAGTTTCTCTGCCTGGAGGTTTTATTTCCATACCCAGACTATGAGACAACGGTCCTTAAAATTGAATGTAAAACAATGTTCCTATAACTAGGGTTTTTGTGTCCTCTTTAGTTCTTTGGATGTGTGACTTGTTTATAGCTGTCTACAACTGCCATGTAAGGTTGGGGGATGTAGCCATATCTTCATTTTTGTCTGAGCTTTAATCTCATAGTGTAAGTCAAGATGTCTTACTGAAATTTTGTTAACATCTGGCTTAATTTTTTTTTTTTTTTTTTTTTGGTTTTTTGAGACAGAGTTTCTCTGTCTAGCCTTGGCCGTCCTTTGTAGACCCCCTTTGTAGACCAGGCTGGCCTCGAACTCACAGTGATCCGCCTGCCTCTGCCTCCCAAGTGCTGGGATTAAAGGTGTGCGCCACCACGCCCGGCTGGCTTAATTGTTTTTATCCATTCAATTCCAAGGTTTACACGGGGTGGATAATGAGTAAGTTGTCCTGATTCTTCAGATCCTAAGTAATGAATTCCTGGCTCTGTGGCTGGTTTGTATGTCGGCTTACAGGCCAATCCCAACCTATGTTTCTCTCTTTTCATCACCAGCCAGGCACATCAATATATGTCACTAATTATCTAATACCACTAAATGTCTCATTGCTCTTTAAACTTGCCTCACAGCTCCCTGTTTGCACAAATTGGTGGGTACATTTCCAGCTCCTCCCACAGTACAGTCTGTGCCATTGCACCAATTAGGAACACCTAGATACAGATGTTGTCTGTTCATCTCAGTCCACTTTGTCACTTCTGATAATGTCTTGAGCCCCAACAGAGTAATGTTTCTATTTTGAATGTTTTTCTGGGTGTTCAACCTTCGGGTTTCTGTCCTTCTGTATTCAAGAGCACAAACCTTCTCCCACCACCCTAACTTGTACACTTTCGTCTTCTGTGTGCTGTATCTTTACTCAATAATTAAGATTTCTCAGGGTCTTTGGAGAAACCATAATATCTCAAGGAACAGTTGATACCTCCTTTATCAGAAGTTACTTTACTTGGTCCATGTGGATACTTGAGAAGATTAGAGATTTTTTTTTGTCTGGTTGTACAGGTCCCTCGAAAATTAAGATAAATGGTTGTGCTATAATACTGGGTATTTTCCATCTTAATTTAGACCTGACTGCTGTTTGTCTCAAATCTGTTTCTCAGTGAGATCTTTGGTGGTTGAGCCCACCCTTTTTCTTTTCTTTTCTTTTTTTTTTTTTTTTTTTTTTTTTTTTTTTTTCTTTTTTTTTCTTTTTACCCCTGATTTCAGCTCTCCTTTGCTTTGGGGATTGAAATGCGAGGTGGAAAAAGAGACAAATGGTATATACTCACTTATATCAAAACACTAGTCCAAGGGATACGTACCATGAAAAACTTTACTTACCAAGAAAGTGGGTCAGAGGAGAGGACATCCTATTGAGACTTTAGGCGAGAGTAACATGGAAGAATAAGGAAATAGTAGGACCCACAGGGTCCTGGAAACCTACAAGAAGAACTTTATGATAGGCAGATCTGGGTCCTGGGGTCCTCTTCCAACTAAGGCACCATCCAAGGAGAGTATAGGCATTAAACTTCGAACCCCTCCCTATCAAGACCTAGCCGGCAATCATGATATTCTCCACCATTGAGTGGAGAGTGAGATCTGACTCTCACACGAACTCTGGTGCCCCTTTTCTGACCACGTCCCCTGGATGGGGAGGCCTGGCGGCACTCAGAGGAAGGATAGCAAGTTACCAAGAAGAGACTCGATATTCTACGAGCATATATAGGGGGAGGAGGTCTCCCTCAATCACAGACATAGGGGAGGGGAGAAGAGGGGAAGTGAGAGGGAGGGAAGAATGGGAGGAAACAGGGGAAGGGCTAACAATCGAGATGTAATATGAATAAATTAATAAAATGGGGGGAAAAAAAAAGAAATGCGAGGTGGGTGGTACTTCTGGGCCTGGCATCTGCAAGGACACTGAATGTTTTTAAATCCCTCATAAATCCGAGGGTTAAACTTGACAGTTGGCTCTGGAGAAATAATCTACCTCCTCGTCTCGGGGAAACAGCCAAATGAAGGAAGGGGAAAGCGTAGGAGAATTGACTGCAGTGCTGCTCATGTGTTTATTCTGAAGGCTTGGCAGAGTCTAAAAATGGGGCTGTAAATTCAGCAGCTCAACCATAGAAATCCCAAAATAAGGAACAAGAAGCTCTATGACTTCTAGGTTTGAATACTAATACAAAATTCCAGATTTATCATTTTCTGCCATTTGCTTTGTTTTGTTTTGTTTTGTTCTTAATTTCTAAAACCTTTTTTGCTTTTCCTCTTTCCCACTTCTGTTTTGATTAACTACATTGTAAAGGTTGACCATGCTCTGACATGTGTGGATATGTTTTGATTAATTATATCGTAAAGGTTACCCGTGCTCTGAAGTGTGGGGATGGGTTTTGCGAGTACTTGGTGGCTATACTTGAGTTGATAGGGTTTATGGTGGCATTCTACACTGTCTGCACCTTGTGAAGGCTGGGTGATTTCATTGAGGTAGGGACCGCACACGGTATCCGTTCTTGTGGGAAAATATGCTTCAGTGGCTTACTGGCAGTGGGTTTGGAATGTGGCATTTAAAAGTACCTTTTTGCAGTGGGAAAGAACCCTGTCAAGAATAAACAGTCTGACCTTGTTCAATGGGCCAAAGTCTGTCTGTAATCTAGTTCCAGAAAACTAGCTTTTAGTAGTTTAGAAAAGGCAGATTGGGGGCGGGAGGGTGCATACAACTGGAACCTTTGTGAAGGAAAGAACAAGTTACTATCAAAAGTCAACAGTGGATTTCTAAACTGATGATCCCCTCCTGTGCTCCTGAAAATGTCTTTACCTGGCTGTAAAGCACTCCCAACCCCCACTTCTGAAGAGTGGGTAGAAGATCGGGACCTCAGCCCTGCAGAAAAGCAAGTTTTCTTCTTCCTGGAAAGACAGGACTGTCTTACAGAAGGGAATCGTAAGAACAGTCAGGCTATATGGACCACTGGGGGGGGGGCAGCAAATTCAGATTGCAGGGGCTCCCCAGTGTGCACAAGTCTGTGCCCCTTAAGTTCTCCCCCAAACACATCCATACACCCTGTGACCCGCCCATCCCAACACTGTGAGATTTGTGTCCCCAAGCCATTAGACACACTCCCCAGCTCAACTCAGATTCCCTCCCCTCCTCAGCCTAGTACACCTCACCTGCTTGATACCTGCCTGACTCCCAGGACCACTCGGTGGCCTCTCCGATGGGCCTTTGATTTTCCTGTCACAGCTGTCATGCTGTTGTTCCCATTTGCTTGGCACCCATTTCGTTAACATTGTGAAATGCATTTCAGCACTCAGCATACCACACAAACCCACGGTAGTTGCTCAGGGAGCATTGGTAGTGTGCCTGTGATGAAATCAGAGGGTTGTGTGTAGAGGGAATGGAGGAGGCTGAGGTCTGGAAAGACCTAAGCCCTCGCTTCCTTGACAGGCACCCCTGTGCATCTTACCCACGGCATTGGAAACTCAGTATGTTTTGTCACTCTTGCTGCTAAAATCTAGTATTTATATTCAAATTATATTACGTAAATCTGCTTAGATACATGGCTAGTTGAATTGCTGCAGACCACACTTAGATCTCAACAAACTCCTTCCAGTCATAACCACTGCTGTCACTAAATGAAAATTAATCAGTGTTGTTTTAAGTGGGGAGATTTTAACGGAATATTATCTGGTGTTCTAATGTAAACGTAAACTTTAAAAATTACATGGCACATGTGCGCATGCACACACACACACAGCTAGAGTCAGAACCCAAACCTCACATGCTTAACAAGTAGTCTACCCAGAAAACACACACACACACACACACACACACACACACACACACACACACACACACACACACACACACGCTTGAGAAGTATTCTACCCAGGACACACATACCCAAAACTCCATTACTTTAAGGTGAGTATTTTACTAGTGACCTTATGGCAAATTTTTTCAAAATAGCTAAAATTTAGTGGCAGGACAAATAGCACAGCAGTTTTAAAAGCACTGGCTGCTCTTCTAGAGCCTTCTTCTGGTCTCTGTGGGAAATGACATGGCAAAACACGCGTACACATAAAAAATTAAAGGAAAAATATTTAAAGTATAATTTAAGAAATTAAAATACATTTTATGTATGATAATTCATTATGTGTGTGTGTGTGTGTGTGTGTGTGTGTGTGTGTGTGTGTAAAGTAATTTTACTTAGTATCTGACCACTCTACTTCTTTATGGCTGCATGTACACAGATGTGACAATAGGGGAAGCCAGAATCAGCCATTGTCAACTAAAAAGCTTAAGTCTAGGGGAAATGCAGGCTTTGTACAGTGTTCCCATTCCTGCCTGTGAGTTGGCCACTGACAGGGAGAGTCAGGATGTGGCACAGTGTCTAAGACATTGACAAGTGTGAAGAAACAATCCCTTGGAATAGGAAAAGCCTCGTCAAGAGTGCCTCCAGGAGCGGCACAGAGACAGATGCGTGATCTCGCTGCCTTTCCTTCGTGTGTCTTGCTGTCTTCCTATAAGTGCTCACTGGTTACGTCCTGTATAATTGAGTTACTGAGTGTGTGTGCCTCATCACTGCGCCCGCAGAACAGTCTTGTTCTTCACTCCTTTGTGATTTATGTACCTCTGGTTTTATTTTTTATTCTTTTAGAGTTACTTATTTTTATTTTTATTATGTGTGAGTGTTCTGCCTGCATGTCTGTGTACCACCTCTATGCATTGGCCATGCAAGCCAAAAGAGGGTGTCAGATCGCACGGAGCCTGAATTACAGGCAGTTGTTAGCCAGCAACTAGATGCTCAAAGTCAAACCCTGGTCCTTTTCATTGCTGAGCCATCTCTGGACTTCCATTTTAAAGGTACTGGGTGTCATTGTTTGGTTGTAGATTTTTTTTTGGTAACGTTCCGAAATCTTTGTAATATTTCAGAATCTGTTGTATTTCAGAAAAATAAGTCACCAGTTGCAGTTGAGAAAGGCACTAGTTGCTTTAAATATTTGAGACATAGCCTTCATTTCTCAGTAACTTTGCCTTTAAAAACTTAAAACCAGAAGGCAGTTGCTTAGAAACAGCACTATTGATATGATGCAATTTACAGAATCTAGTAGGTTTTGTGTGCGTGTGTTCTTTTGCATTCCACTCGTAGTATTCTGCAAGAGAGTAATACTACTTCCTAAACAGTTATTTATTGTGGGAGGGGTATGCGTGCCACAGCAGTTAGGTGGTGGCAGGACAGTTTGTGTGTTCCAAGGGTCAGGCTTAGTGGCAGGTGCCTTAGGTCACTGAGCCATCACCTACTTTAAAACTCCTGTATTTCTTTAATCAGTATTTTTAGCCTACATTCTTTTTTAATTGGTAGAGTTAATTTAAAAGTTAAGTGTTCCAGATGGCTCACTCATTGCTAGTTTGGTGAGTGAACTTTCATACCTGTTTTCTTATTTGAATAAAGCTCTCTGGGGTTGGGAGTAGGCAAGAGTTTATGGTATACAAACAGGACATTTGTTTGCTTTTTCAGCATTTCTAACTTACTTTTCGCATTAGATTTATATTCGGCATTTTTCCACTTCTAGCATTCAGTCTATTTGTTCTTTGCCTTGTCTTCACTGTGTGAATGTCAGTAATGCTGCTACCCAGTCTCCCTCCCTCCCTCTCTCTCTTCTTCCCTCCCTCCCTCCCTCCCTCCCTCTGTCACATCAAACTTCTTTAGACACGTGCTTTCACCTCCCTGTTTTGGAGAAGCCATAAAAATGGAATTACGAAGATTAGACTTGAAGAGGGAGCCCATTTGAAAATCCGGTGTTCTCCAAAAGGATTTCACTTCACACCCCTCTCTTCCGTTAACAGAGTGCCAGTGGGTGCTCTGCTTCCATCTCTTCTGAGTGTCTCTGCCCACCAATGAAGTATCTGGACAGTTAGGACATCAGTCGATCAGTCTGGTGTCTGTGTCTGTAGCTGTCTTCAGAGGCATCCCTGTCATCTGTCTTGTGCCAGGAGCCTCCTGGAGCTTCAGCTCTCTCTTCCCATTTGCTCCTTCAGATCCCCACCTGATGTTGCTTGGCAACAGAAGCACATCCAAACTCACTCCCTAGCTCCCTAACTTGCCTCTCCTGCCTGACGAACCCTCATGCGCTCTCCTTCTTTGACTTTGCTACTGGTGATTGCCAAGCTGAGATCCTGAGGTTTTAAGATACTCTTTTCATCAGCATACGTGTGGTTAGAAATACAGAATAACAAATGCAGTGTGTCTTGATTTGTGGGCATCAGTTTTGTAATCTAGCATAGCAGTCTGGAAATAGGTAATTCTACAACTGGTGTAAATGGCTCAGTAATGTCATCTTGAATATTATGATCAAAAGTGGAAGAAAACAAAACCCTTCGTTATCGCTCCCCTCAGAGTCTCACAGTGGCAGCTGTACTCAGTTATCGCTGCCGGCTCCATGCTACAGTGCTCCATGCAGTATGTGAAGCAGGAGGATTTCAGTAAAGGATGCTTCCAGAAGCTCACTTCAAACTTCCATTTGGGTTGCATCACCCGGAACCAGCAAACCTCTGTGTAGTCCAGTCACATGATAGATATACTTACTGCTGCCTGAATAAAATCAGATTAGCTTTCCTGGGAAGTGAGGATAGCCGACAGTACATACCAGCGATAAGTTGATCTCAGAGACTCTCAAAGCCACTGTGTGGGTAGAAACTTTTGTTATTGCTTCCTCTTTAAGACACGTGGATTATTCAGTGATTTTTTATAATTCATTGTGTACTTTATTCTGTAAATGTTTCACAGATGTTGGAAGCTTAGGCCAAAGACAAAGGCGTTCTACACCAACCAGAGCTGATTCCTTAGGTTGTTTGATAACCGTAACTTGAAAAACCTCCTGAGGGTTTTATAGATGGCATCTTTACATGGAAATCCAGCTGGGACACTAGGCTGCTTTATTTTGTTTTGTTTTTAGAGATTTATTTATTATGTATACAGTGTTCTGCCTGCATGTACACCTGCAGGACAGAAAAGGGCACCAGATCTCATTATAGATGGTTATGAGCTACCATGTGGTTGCTGGGAATCAAACTCAAGACCTCTGAGCCAGTGCTCTTAACCTCTGAGCCATCTCTCCAGCCCCCAAAGGTTGATTTCTAAAAACTGAGGTGTCAGGTTTTTTTTGATTGTGTGAATTAACTTTTTAAAGATGAAGTGATTTTATTAATATGCAACTTAGATTGTTGACTTGATTCCTTAAATTAGTATGAATTGCATATATGAAGCATACGCATATAGGTATATTCCCTGTGCATATCTTACCCGGCCAAGTAAATCCTTCTGCATCCTAGAAGCAAGTGTCATTTCATCTTGGAAAGTGTAGCAAGGCTTCACAGGAGAGCTGATTTCTGAGCCCTCACTTGAATAATGAGGAGAAGAGCGGATGGCAAACCAGGGGAAAGGGTGTGTTCTAGGCACAAAGGTAGGAATGCACGCAAGACATGGGTGTGCAGGTTGATAAGCAAGGTGCCTGAGAGACTGTGATGAAAGCTGCTCGCTTCTCTTGTTATACTCAAACTCTGGTGCCCTGTGGTGGACACATTGGTAGGGAGATTTGGGGTGCATTAAGAAAGGGAGGGAGTTGGTGAAATGGAAGTGGCTCTAATCATATTTCATAGTATATGTGTATAGTATATGTGTATAGTATATGAAATTCTCAAAGGAAAAAAAATGTTTTTTAAAAAGAAATTGCTGGCCAGGAGATTTGTGTGACTGGATTTCAATGTGTTGTTTTGCGTTGTTGCTTTTGTTTTAAAACAGGTTCTCTTCTATGCTTGTAGCCCTGGCTGGCCTGGAACTCAATATATAGACTAGGCTGCCCTCAGCCTCACAGAGATACCCGTCTGCCTGTCTCTACCTCTCAAACTCTAGGATTAAAGGCAAGTGCAATTGAAGGCACATGCTGCTATGTGCCCTATATGAAAGGTTTTTTTAGACACGTTTGTGTTACAGGGTGGGATGTCTGAAAGGAGAGAGAAAATGAAGATGGCTAGAAGTAAAATAAAGGGGGTTAGTAGAAAGGGAGGAAATTTTTTAAAAAATGTCCCTTTAAATCAAGTAAGCATCTTTGGCCCCAACTCTCTTTAAATCATACTGTTGTGGAAACCAACAAATGTGGTCTTTACTGTTTTCACTAGTGGTATGGTGACTACAAGTAGTAGTTTCTCCTGATGAGCTAGCACTTCTGTTGGAAAGGAAATGCTGATTTATAGGCAAGAATCTGCATAAGGCATCTCATTAGTTGCCCAGTTCAGAAGCACTCTACTGCTTTAGTGTCAAGGGGACTATCAAAAAAAGTGTTTGCATTTGCAAACAAAACAGTAATTTTTAAAAATGTATTCAGTTTTGGCGCAGGACTTCCAGAGGTCAGAAGACGACTTGCAGAGTGGGGAGGGGCTTTCCTTCCACTGTGTGGGTCCCTGAAATCAAAGTTGGGTCTTTGGGTTTGGCAGCAGGTGCCTTTCCTGCCGAACAATTGCAGAGGAAGAGTCTCAGAGCCTTTTTTTCAAAATATATTCTCTCCCTGCCTGAAGATTTAAATAACTTTTGCTTTAATTTATTGGGCCTAAAGTAACATTATGTTGTCTTTAATTAGACACCTTTCTGCTTCTCTCTCTCTTTTTTTTTTTTCAATCCCCATAATCCATTTTTTTGCTAAAGTTGACAAATTATATACCTCACATGTGGGCATTATATAACTAACCCCTAATGAGGGAGTAAAATCTAAACAGCCACAAAAGACTGTAATTTACTCTTCATTAGACAACAGGCTCCTTGAGGGAAGAGCTGGGACAGCCGTGTTTCATACTCACCAAGTAGTAATTGGTATTGAGGATGTGCTTTGCAGATGTTTGGAGCCATCATAAAAGGAACACGTACTTGGTGTCGGCATGTCTGTGTGGTCTCGGTTTACCACTGTTCCTCTTTCTTGGTTCCGTCATCCATTCAACTTTTTCTTACGATAGCCTCGATTTGTTTTTAATGTTCAAAGTCTGAAGTTGAGAGTAGTGTTTGGAAGACTGAGCAGAACGACGTTGGTTCTTTTTCGGGACTTCCTAAGAACTGTGTTTGCTTGAGGCTAGTGGCCTTTGCTTCTCCCTGCTTCCCACACTACTCCTTAGGGACATGTTTTAAAATCCCTCTCAGGGCCTGGGGGGCGTGGTTCAGGGGCAGAATGCTTACCCAGTAGGGCTTCGAGTTGTGCTGTGGGACAAGGGAGGGAAAGGGGCATTGTATACATGATGCTTAAAAAAAAAAAAAAAAAGTGTACTTAGCTCAGTGGTTCTTAAAAAACTGAAAACTTGCCCTTGCTGTTTGTATCCCCGCCTCCTGTTTTCTGTAGCATCATAGATATAGTGACTGCCACCTTCTTCACCTGGATGTTAAGCTAGGAAAGACTGTGAGAAGACACTGGAATTTGAAATGCCACATACTTGATGTTCCCCACAAAACATTGTGGGGAGAGGGTACGTGTGTGTTTTGTATCTCCATCAGGTATTTGTGAATAAATAGGCCACGCCTTTCCAAAAGAATACCTTCCTTCTTTCCTTTACATAGTGACACCATTGATCCCGTTTTAGGCTTTCTTCCCTTGATTCTCTCTTCCTTCCTGCCAACATTGTTTTTGGAGTCTTAATTGACCCAAGTGTTCCTGGAATATATTCTCTTTTCTGTCCTACCATTTTCAACTATAGACAGAGATAATTTCAGTAAAATCTCACTTCGTTGTAGAGACAGTACAGTATAGTTCAGTCACAAACCAGATTTTATGTGCCATTTATGAATGACTTTAAGTGAATTCTTTACCCTGTCTGTATCCTAGAGTTATTCTCTTATTAAGCTGGAGAAAACACCAAAGTGTACCCAATAGGATTGTTGTGGGACCTAAGCAAGGTCATATGTGAAGAGAAAATGTTCCCATCAAGTGCTGTGATTGAAGGTTGTAGTAGTGATGCTCTTCTTTGTACCTGCACATAAAGACAGGTCAGGAAATAACCATAAGCCATCTGCCCGTTTTCTTACTAGCATCCTGTTACTTACTTGGGTGACCACACACACTATCACTAAGGCATTAATATCTTAAAGATACTGATTTTTAAACTGTTGTTGATTCTCAAAGGGATAGCTTTCTAATATTCCTAAAATTAGTGAATTCAGAGGTGGGAGAGTCTTCCATTATCTGTATTATCTCAGCAGTATTAAAGTCCGGTACAAAGCAGGATGGAGTCTATGTACCTTATCTCTTCTCCTAATATAGGAAATTGGATACATTGCAAATCCAGGCAGCTGCAGAATTTTCAATAAAAGAATAAGCATAGAGGAGTGTATTGTTGTGAGCAAGCTGTTGGGAAGGAGCCCTCATTGTGAATGTTAGACTCTCGGTCAGTCTTCACTCCTTGCGTTTGCCTACCAACAAGTATCTAAAGGCAGTGCGAAGGGGAGTCGAGTTCGAACTCCAACCTGACTCCCCAGAGAGCAGACCCAAGAAGGTAAGAACAAGTTCCTTCAAGACAGTCATTTCTATACTTGGTCTCCATAGGGTAGAAGATAGGTGACCGGATAGTAAGAGCTGGTGACTGACTAATGATTAAAGCAGGGGCTGGAGAGCCGGCCCAGCAGTTGAAGCCCTTGCCTCCAGAAAGTGAGGCGTTGCAAGTTTCAATCCCCAGGACCCACAGAAAGCCAGCAAGATGTCCCCCAGGGCAAGCTAGACTAGTGAGGATCGTCAGCCTGTAGGTTCTGTGAGAGAGAGTGAGACCCTGCCTCAGTAACTAAAATGAAAAGCCGTCTAGGAAGGCACCCACAGTCAAAATTCAGGCCTGCGTGCCCATAGGAACGCAAACACACTTGCATTCCTGCATGCACACTGCACATATATACACACATGCCCAAAAGGCGGGGTAGGGGTTCCTTTCTGTAGTCCAAATGAGCATTTTAATCTTCAGAAAAGTTTGTTTCTCAAGTAGATTAGACTCTTCTCTGGTGAATAAATGACTCATTGTACTGTGGATTGGGAATTAATGTCACAAATAACATAGACTTCTTAAGATGTGCCACATAAGAACTCTTCCGGCTACTAAACCTGCAAATGAAATTCGTTGAAAGAAATTCCTGAGGCTCTCAGCCCAGCCCTTACATAACCTGTACTGTCTTGTTTTGTTTTACAGAGTCTCTCAGGAATGTCCCATCTACAAAGAAGTTGGTACCTAAACCAACAACTCCTACTTGGTCTGCTAGTCTAAAGCCATGTGTGTGGCATTCCGTACACTTGCTTACTCTCTCCTTCAGTCTTTGACAGCATTTTCTGGGTGTTGCTCTTACCTACCCAAGTTAGTGTTTCCGTTAAAGCACAATACTGTCTTTGGTAACAAAGCCATGCTCTCTGGCTTTCCTCAGACTCAGGATAAAGGTGTGGTCTGGCCACATGAGCAGTGCTGTGTAAAACTGTAATTCAGGAGCTTCTAAAACCTAACCTGACTGGGGCCCAGCTTCCTTTGGACACTTCCTACCCTGAACTCCCTCAGTACCTCTAAAGCCCCCTAATTCAGCCTTAGTTCTCTAGTTAAACTGTGTGTGACTTTTTTTTTTTTTTCCTTCTCTTAAATGTTGCCCAAAGTTCTTTGAGATTGAGAGCGTTCACTCTGGCTTGTGTTTGCTAAGCATGTCTGAGCATCACTAGTGTGAAGTGAAAACCTGTCAGATAGTTAGTTACTTGCTGTTCATGGCATCTTATACTGTTCTTCTCTTAGTGATGAATATTATAGAAGAAATGCCACTGCTAGTCAGGAGGGCTTATGACTATGTTTGTTATATGTGAGACCCATGAGAACAGAATACTCTCCTGAGATGATGAAGTTTTCATATAAAGAAAAACCGAAGGAACTTACAGCCTAGACTCTTTACTAATGAGAATACTTTAAAAAGAAGGAAAATAATTCCAAAAGGACTTCCTGAGATACAAGTAAGAATAATAGGTACATAATTGAATAAAATGTCTAAATAAGTTATGAATTACAATAAATGTAAATGGACAAAATGTGAGAGCAGAGAATGTGAGATTAGATTTGAAAACTATTATTGAAAACCGACTCTACATTTTCTTGAAACTAACCTTCCTCTGATGGGGAATGTAAAATTGCTCTGTTCCTTGGGATTTTGGCATTCACCATGCAGTTTAACATATATGTATCACGAAAACCCTGCCTTTCCATTACCGGTTACATGCTTCAGAAAAATTACTACAAATGTGCACTAGAGTTCTTATTAGAAATAATAGCAACAGGATTGTTTGCAACAGCAAAAAATACAAACAACTCAAAGGCTCACCTGTCAAATGATAAAATTTACTTTGGTAAAAATCACACAGAATTAAACAAAAGTGATAATTAAAATAAGTAAACTCTAACAATAAGCAATAATATGCACGATTTACTGTGCCTGATGATGTAAACTTGAGAGCCTGTTTACTCACAGCACCCGCATCATACAGCGAGACTGTTGGAGAGGTATTAACAAGGTAGTTGTTAGAAGCTGTCGTAGGGGCAGCTTGATGAAGCTCCTAGACCCCCATGTCACATTTCTTTTCTCAGGTGCCACTGGAGTGACCAAAGGCATTTTTGAGATTTGCCTGAGGAAATGTTAACTAGCTTTGCATTCACAACCTCAGGAAGGGAATCATTATTATTTTATGGCTTCACAGACAGATAGAACTGGTTCTGGAGAAAAGTTTTTCCCCCCACGGGGGTACATTTGTCAATATCTGGAAACACTTTTGATTGTCACAGTGGGGTGTGGGGGTGGGCGGTTGACATCTAGTGGATGACAGACCATGATGCTGTTAAGTATCACACAGTGCACAGGACAGATCTTAAGACAGACAGCTGTCTAGCTTTATATACCCAACGTGCCCAGATTGGGAAAACCCTTAGAACAAATATGACTGGTCCCTGACCCCTCCATAGAATGGCTTCCAAGAATTTCCTCCCATTGCCCTGTGCTGACTCACCTAGGGTCAGAGGTCATCTCTCACTGTGAGCGTGGCCCATGGTATCTGGCACCAAAAGTCTGTGGGTGGTACAAGAGAAACAAGGTTTGAAACATACAGGGCCTCCAGCCAGCCCAAGGGAAAACCTCTGAGGCAAGAAATGTATATGTGAATTACAGGCAAAGGATTCTTACCAATACCTAGCCAGAACGGAAGCTCTTTCATCATAATTTACTAGGCCATATAGCATACTAAACTAATTTAAAAAGCCTTGTTTGGTTTTTGGGGTTTTTTTAATGAGACACATCCTTGTGAAAATAACCCAAGTGGGTCAATGGGATGGTCCAACTGTTAAAGTGGTTGCTGCACAGGCCTGACCACCCAAATTTGATCCCAAGGGGGCGGGGAGAAATGGCTCCCAAAAGTTGTCCTCTGACCTCTGACACGTGTGCACACTACCCTGCACATGTACACAATTTTTAAAAATAATTCAAGAACTGGAGTGTGTCTCAACAGTTCACTTAGCTTGTGTAAGGCCCTAAATTTGGTCTTCAAGGAACAAACACACACACACACACACAGCGAGGGAGAGGGGGTGGGACCTGCAACACAAATACAGATGAGAAGTGGCATGTTTCTGTATCTCATTTCTCAATGCAAATACTTAAGATCATATTATCTTCCTACTCACTCTATGAAAATACTTCAAAATTTGTCAGATAGAAGGCAAATAGGATACAAACCCCAAAAAAGTCGACACAAGATTTCCTAGAGCCAGTACCAAATTACTAATCAAAGCACTATGTCTGCAGTTTTACGGTGTTAGATAATATTTTTTTAAAGTATGTAAGCTTTAAGCTTACAAAATGAGTGTCTGTGCCTGTTCATTTTAGTACCAGCTCTTATTTACACCAAGTCCACAAACTTTTGCCTCTAAAGCTGCCTTAGCTTTCCACTTCTGCCACATATATTTATGAATGAGCCTGTGCTCGTGGCCATGTCCCCGTCTGTGCCCTCAGACACAGGGTCTTCTAATCTCACTACGTAGGAGCAGGGGGCTGACTGCCCTGATTCCCTCTAAGTCTTGACTGTACCATGCGTCTGCTACATCCCTTGTCTTCCAAATACTCCTGAAGGATATCGCAAGCCTGGGTAGCAGCTAGTACTCATCTCTGAGTGCCTTTCACTCAGGATGCCTGTGAGCCCCATGATCCCATGCTTGCAGCCTTCATCTCGGGTGGCATTTTCTGGTATCTGTTCTTCTTTCTATGTATGTATGTATGTATGTATTTATTTATTTATTTATTTTACAAAGAGCCAGCATGGTTTCTGTGGCATCATGGTGTCCTGCTTCTCCTCCCTACTGCCCGTTTCACCACTATTTCATGAACACCTTTGCCTGTCTGGCCCGCAGCCTCTCTGTGGTGACACAGCCTGTCGATGTGTACTCTCTGGGCTAGCAGCTTCTTCCAGGAGGTGATCCTGCAGGCATGAGACCCCACTTATGTGCAGCCCTCCTCCCCTGTCGCCTGACGTCAGCCTATTACGTCTCATTAGGACTGCCTGCATTCTCTTCCTCTGTGGCCCAGCAAGGGGGGGAAGGGATCAATGAGTGGGCACCAGAGTCCATGTCAGAGGCAGCCCCTGCTCCCTTTATTATGGGACCCCACAAGGAGACTGTGCTGCCTATCAGCTACAACTGAGCAGGGGGTCTAGGTCCTCACCATGCATGGTCTTTAGTTGGTGTATCAGTCTTTGCAGCCTACGCACCCCCAACACACACACACACACACACACACACACACACACACACACACACACCTTGGGCCTGGATTTGTTGGCTCCATTGAACTCCATGTGGAGCTCCTGTCCTTCCAGGTCCTTCTGTTCCCCAATTCTTCCATAAGACTCCCTGAGCTCCACCCCAAAGTTTAGCTATGAGTCTCAGCTTCTGCTTCCAACCACCACTGGGTGGAGTCTTTCAGCAGACCTGTATTGTAGGCTCCTGCCCTGTTCCTTCTCTTCAGCTGTTTCCAGTGTCTATTCTATTTGCCCTTCTGACTGAGAATTAAGCATCCTCCCTAGAGTCTTCCTTGTTATTTAGCTTCTTTAGGTCTGTGGATTGTCGTGTGGTTATTCTGTATCATGTGGCTAATATTCACTTATAAGTGTGTATATTGTGCATGTCTTTCTAGGTTACCTCACTCAAGATGATCTTTCCTAGTTCTATCCATTTGCCTGCAAATTTCATGATACCCTTGTTTTTAATAGCTGAGTAGTACTCCATTCTGTAAATTACCATAGTGTCTTTATCCATTCTTCAGTTGAAGGATATCTAGCTGCTATGGACAGCAGCTATGGGTGTATGGTGGAGCATCTTTCGGGTATATGCCCAGGAGTGGTATGGCTGGGCCTTGAGGTAGAACTATTTAATCCCAATTTTCTGAGAAAGTGCCAGATTGATTTCCAAAGTGGTTGTACAAGTTTGCACTCCCCAGGATTGGAGGAGCGTTCTCCTTTTTCCAAGCATGTGCTGTCACATAAGTTTTTGATCTTAGCCTTTCTGATAGGTGTAAAATGGAATTTAAGCATCATTTTGATTTGCATTTCCCTCATATGTAAGAATGTTGAGCATTTCTTTAAATGCTTCTCTGTTGAAAATTCTTTGTTTAGCTCTGTAACTCATTTTTTAGTTGGATTATTTGATTTGTTGGTGCTAAATTTCTTGAGTTCTTTATATATTTTGGATATTAGCCCTTTGTCAAATATTAATTTGGTGAAGATCTTTTTCCAGTCTGTAGGTTGTCATTTTGTTCTATTGATAATGTCCTTTGCCTTACAGAAGCTTTTCAGTTTCATAAAGTCCCATTTATTAATTATTGATCTTAGAGCCTGGGGTGTTGGTGTTCTATTCAGGAAGTTGTCTCCTGTGCCAATGAGTTCAAGGCTCTTTCTCATGTTTTTTTCTAACAGATTTAGCGTGTCTTGTTTTATATTGAGGTCTTTAACCACTTGGACTTTAGTTTCGTGCAGGGTGATAGATATGGATCTATTTGCATTTTCTACATTTAGCCATCCAGGTAGACCAGCACCATTTGTTGAGGATGCTATCTTTTTTCCATTGTATGGGTTTGGCTTCTTTGTCAAAAATCAATTGTCCATAGGTGTGTGGGTTCATTTCTGGGTCTTCGATTCAATTGATCCACCTGTCTGTTTCTATTCCAGTACCAGGCTGTTTATATTACTGTTGACCTATAGTACAGCTTGAGACTAGGGATGGAGATCTTTTATTGTATAGGATTATCTTAGCTATTCGGAGGTTTTTATTTTTCCATATGAAATTGAGAATTAATCTTTTAAGGTCTGTAAAGAATTGTGCTCCCATTTTGATTGGAATTGCATTGAATCTCTAGATTTTTTTTTGGTAAAGTGGCCATTTTTACTATGTTGATCCTACCCATCCGTGAGCGCAGGAGATATATCTTCTGGCATCTTCAATTTCTTTCTTCAGAGACTTGAAATGTTTTCATACAAGTCTTTCACTTGCTTGGTTAGCGTTACACAAAGATACCTTATGGGTTTTGTGGCTATTGTGAAGGATGTTGTTTCTCAAATTTCTTTCTCAGCCTGTTTGTCTTTTGTATAGGAAGGGCTACTGATTTTTTAAAAAATGATTTTGTATCCAGCCACTTTGCTTTCGGTGTTTATCAGCTGTCGGAGTTCTTGATAGAATTTTGCTAGCCTCCGACTTAGGCTACAAGCCTGCCTGACATTCCTTTTTAACCATCTCATTGCCAGATTTGAAGCATGGGATGTGTCCTATTTATCCTCCCTTTCTTTCTGACTTACCGTATTCTGCTATTCCTCCTGCCTCTCCTCCCCTCCCCTCTACTCAACACCCCCACAGTTTCTTTAGGTCTTCTCAGTTTCTCGGTCAGTCCAGCCTTTTGATTGAGCTCCCTGCCTCCAGGACCATCTTCAGTTGTATCCTCTATAGCTCCTGGAATAAAAATCCAGGACATGTCAATCTAGCCTGTGTCCCTGCAGAACAATCCTCAGTACCACTCCTCCAGGGCAAACTCCTGGCTCCACTTCCAGGCCCCTGAGGACATCTGTCACCTGGGCCATTCAGTTTCATAATCTTCAAGCTTCTGTTCAAGCTGCTGCCTTTGACAGTGGTACCTTGCAGTCTTCCTCTACAGCCTTAGCACTAAGCAGTACAGTCCATACCACCACCGTGCACAGCCTGGGGAGATTACGTTTTGCGACATTCCCGATGTAGAGAACCAGGTACCTGCAACGGCCTTATGTTGCTGACATCATAGAATTCTGCACTTACCCTGTAAGATAACTATAATGAAGAAGGAAAAAAAGATAGCTATAAATAATGGCTTTCCGTTTTGCAGATGAGAAAACAAAGGCATAGAGAAGCTAATACATTTTGCCAAGGTGTTTGAAGCCCATTTTTTAAAAAAACAAAAAACAAAAGGAGCCAGGATTTGAACCCATGCTCCTAAATAATAAACCTCTCTCCATGATGCTGAGCATGTTCAGGTACTAGTTGTATGGTTCACCTCCATTGCCCAGCTGAGCTTTGGGGAGCAGACATGGCCTCTTCAGTCATGCTTCCAACTAGGGTCCAATGCTTGTCTTGCATAGACAGCCCTGGGGTACAAATGAATGGCCGCAGTTAACATTGGAAACATTTCTGTTTGGTGAGCAGTAGTGACATGTACGGTAACACAGCTGTGCCTGCTTCTCGTCCATCTCCCCCACTGTGTGTGAGGACACAGGATGTAAAGGTGTCCTTGCCGCCCAAGAAGAACGGGGTCTATTTGAAAGAGTTCAGCACCGAGCTTTAAGCAGCATTCCTATTCCTAACCCAAATGGATAGCACTCGGTTTATATATAAAAAAAAAAAAAAAAAAAAAAAATCAACTTATCTTTTAAATCAGCTTGTCTTTGAATTGTGTGTTCTCACAACTAATGACAGTAGCAGTTTAATCATTGACATGAATGAGGTATGGGGCACACAGACTGCCTTGGGCTTTGAGAGCTGCTACCTGCTTTCTGCGCCAGCCTACTTTGCTGACACCGGCTCCAAGAGACTGTAAAAAAAAAAAAAGTTCTGTGTCCCTGATAGTGAGCTAGTCCATCGTTCAGATGGAAACAGGTTTCCCAGCCATGTTCACAGTAAAAGAAAAGAATTCATCTTCCATATGTATGCAAAAAAAAAAAAAAAAGATATAAAAGCAAAAATAGAATGTTTCAAAATAGGTGTGGGCCTCCTGTGGTTTCTGGGATGGTCCTTGTGGAGAATATGGTGCACAGTCTCTGATCTTCACAATAGGAGCATGCTTATCTCATAAACCAAAGCTCACTCAGGAAAAAAGCATTTTCTCCCTCCCCATGCGAAAGCTTATAACTGAATGAGGGGAAAAAAATAATTAATGACGTGAATATTAAGAGGTTACTTATCTATTATAACACTGGGCCACAAGTTGACTAATTAAAAGGAATGCGGGCTGGAAAGCTGCCACAAATCTTTCACTTAGAGGGCCACAGGCTGAAGCCAGTGATTGTGTGTGACAGACTCCAGGAACAATGGTGCCGCGCACAGACCATCAGACGAAGCCTGCTTGTCTGAATTACACCGACGACAGGGTGGCCTACAGGCAAACAAAACGGTTAAACAATACATAATCAAGTTTTTATTTGGTATTTCCTGAGAGGCTATACCAGTTGCCAGGGAGCAGACTATATTTTTTTAATTTGGTTGTATTAATTGTTGACCATGGCTGGCAGAGCCCCAATCAGGGACCGATAAGGGGGAAAATGGCATCTGGACATTAAAGCCCCGACTGTACTGGGGGAGAGGGGGCACAAAAATTACAGCATATATCAGGAATTTTCCAACTACCCATGTGCGGATGTAGTAGTGCAAGGGAAAATGAGCCAGACTGAGCTCGCTTTGTTCACTGAGAGAGGCCCCGTCACATTCTTTTTAGCTGTGCATATTTTGTCTCCATTTGTACAGTTTTAACTTCTTACTGTGTGGAGAAGCTCAGTTCCTACTGGCTGGGCCTAATAATTCTGTGGCAGTAATTAAAGTTCACGGACAACTGTGTTGTTAGCTGCACAGAGGAGGCTTCACAAACTAACTGTAAGCTGAACAGTTTAAGTGGCTTGGCCATTACTGTAAAGGGTGTCGATAATTATTTTCTTTGATTTCACAACAGCTTTTATTTTTTTAAAGCAGTATTCATTCATGGAGACAAGCAAGAAACAATGTCTTAAAAGCTCCGGGTAGGAGTAGAGAGCCCAGTCTGAGAGCCATTGTAATGCACAGTCTTAGCCTGTTTTTTAAAAAAAAAAAAAAAAAAAAAAAAAAATTCCTTACCTAATTTGTACCACAGATATCTGCAATAGAGACTTTGGAACTCCGTTTTAACTTGCAGAGACAGACGGGGTGTTCGAGCCTTGGGATCTCACTTTGTACAGGCCAGGCTGGCATCACACTGATAGCAACCTTTCTACCTCAATGTCCTGAGTATAGGAGTGCGAGCACAAGGGGCTCCGTGGTGCTGTTTTAATTCGGTAACCCAGGGCAAAGTCCCATCATCACACAGACTCTTTCTTTAAAGGTTGCTAAGCCTGGAGCCTTCACTCTGACAGCAGTGATTGTAATGTTTGTCAAAAGCGAGAGGCAAGGCGTAGGTTTCTCAGGAACTTTGGTGGCAGTCGTACAGGTCCATCTGGGTGCCTGGTGGCCGGCTCAGTGCCTGTAACATGGGCTTGAATTCTGGCTGTGATGTGCAGCTAGCTTGGACTTTGCCCTGGTGTTCTAAACATGTCAGCGTGTGGGCAGAGCCCCCAGACCATGTCTCAGAAGGGCTGATGTCACTTAAATGCCATGAAATGTGTCCAGTCCTTATTGAGATGCCCAATGTACGGAAAACCATGGTAAACTTCGGCTGTAGTCCATCGTCTTCTCTCTTGTGAAGCTCTGGGGTGTCTTGGAGCTTCTAAGAACATTCTAGCCTGCCTGCATGAGGGTTGAAAATGCTTAGTTAATCATCGTTGAAATTCTATAGCAGAAAGCCAGGGAAAGGTCATCTGGTCGGCAATGGTACCGAGGGACTTGGTTTGTTTTAGTTATTAGTACTGTAAAACGTCTCTGGAAACTACAGTTGTAATGATTGTGTATTTATCGGGGGCATGTGTGCAGGAAGGAGTGCAAAGGAGAGAGTGACCTGTGCGACTCAGTTCTTTTCCTTCCAGAGAGCTCCTTTGTTTTTTTTTTAATAATTTATTTTATTTTATGTGCATTGACGTTTTGTCTGCATGTGTGTCTGTGTGAAGGTGTCAGTTGGAGTTACAGACAGTTGTGAGCTGCCATGTGGGTGCTGGGAATTGAACCCGGGTCCTCTGGAAGAACTATAATTGCTCTTAACCGCTGGGCCATCTCTCCAGCCCCCAGAGAGCTTCCTTTAATGACTCCCGCGTGCGCCATTTACATTTTCTGCTGTTTTCCTTTTCTGTTGCTCACTAAAGGCATGGTGTCGATGAGGATCAGTGTGTCGGTTCCAAACACCTGTAAATCCACAGACATCCTCATCCAAAACAAAGTATGTGAGCCAGGTGCGGTGGAACGTGCCTGTAATCCCAGCACTCGGGAGGCAGAGGCAGGCCTATCTCTGTGAGTTCGAGGCCAGCCTGGTTTACAGAGCGAGTCCAGGACAGCCAGTGCTGCACAGAGAAACCCTGTCTTGAAAAACCCAAAAGCCAAAACAAACAAAAACCAAAGTGAGGTATGTGGGTAAATAGGAATGAATCTCTGGCATCACGTCAGCTTGGTGTTTTGGTTTGTTTTTTGGGTTTGTTTGTTTTGTTTTTCCAAAGTAAACCTTAACCTCCAGGAAACATTTTTGAGGCCTTAAATTATATTAATATCATTACATCTTTTATATAATGTATTAGAGGCTAAGAACATGTGAATGTGTGTTCTCATGGGATCTTTGCTTCTTAGCATTAGGAATAAGAATTAATTCTTTTTTCACTAAAATAATAGCAACAGTAATAAGCCAGAAGTTAGCTTTGCTTTCCTAGAAAACTACCTTTCCATTTCGACAATTGGCATTTTCTCTTCGGGTACTTTTTAAGTCTGGCTGTTAACAATTTAGCCTGTCTTTAATTTTAAGCACCATTCTTCTAGTAAGATCCCAATAGGAAGCCCTGGTGCCTTAGCCTGGCTTCCCATTGGCTAGCCGGGGAAAGGGCATTTCTGCATAAATTGGATGCTTCCTTCTCCCCTGGAGACCAAATATGCTCATGTTTCCCAATCCCGTGGTTTGTAAGCTTGAGTCCATTGCCCGAAGCTGGAAACTGTCACTTTGTAGAGCACAGCACACATCGAAACCCAGATCCCTGGGGCCCCTGACTTGCCCTTGGGTTTGACGGCGGAGTGAATGCATGCTTTCTTCCTAAACCAGTGTTTCTGTGGCTCTAGCTGAAATCAGAAACTGATGTGCCTGCGAGGTGTCCTTCAAAGGAAGGAGGCTCCAGTGCACACAGAGCCCAAGGGGTTAACCAGAGGGCGGCTTTGAAAGCAGGCGAAGGTCACTGCCGGCAAGAGCAAAGACTTTTAAAGCCTACGGTCCCCACCCAGGGGATTGTAAACATTGGCTCGGGGCCACCGCGCGCCCTAAAGTACAGAGAACTCTTCTGTGCTCCGCGCTCACGGTTCTGATCTTTCATGGACGCAAAAGCCTGCGCGCTGCTGCGAGCTCAGAGCGCTTTCTCAGGTCTCCTCTGTGGCAACCTGAGGAATCCTGCCAGGCAGAATGCGAATGTGTAGACCACCCACCAGATCCCACAATTTGTTACCTGCCCTTTGTTAGTAACTAGCAATAACATCGAGCTTTTGCTTAATCCAGAGCCCTCAGATAGAAAAGCTGGCAACTTGAAGGTGCTGACTGCCTGTGACGTGAGCCTTGCTTCTTGTGTGTATTTCTTAATTTCTTTCTTTCTTTTCTTTTCTTTTTTTCTCTTTTTCCTGTTTGGGTTTGTTTTGTTTTTAAACGCAGAGTTCCTTAGTTATCAACAAAGGAATAAGGCTCTGTATGTATAATTTAAATAAAGTTGCCTTAGTCTCAGAATCATAGTTATTTGGTAAAAAGGAACCAAGGGGGTTCAGGCATGATGCATCCATTTGTGAGTGCTCCGGAGGTCTGCAGTCTGCACTTTGGAAGAGAAGGGAGTTTCCAGAGAGATGTGCAGCTTCAGTTTCTCCCCCTTGAACTGTTTAGAATGTTGCAGGAAGCTAGCATTACTCAGTCTCTGTGAGGCTTCAGTTATTCTTGTGAAATTTCTCCCTTCCATAACTTCTGAAGCCAGCAACAAATGACTCACTTGGATAGATGCACATATTACATCGCAAGTAGAGATAGAAAGCTATACCTCATAGCGTTCTGTTTTGTTACTGTGTGTGTGTCTGTCTGTCTGTCTGACTGTCTGACTGTCTGTCTATATTTTAAGGGCAGACATATAATGTCTTATCTTTATAAACTGACTTCTGAGGGTAGATTTTATAATACATGTAAATGTTTACTTGTAAGAACTGTGTCATTCAATACACGTTCCTGTTTATACGCCAGTGTTTAGTTCTGAAAATCACAGGACATGGACCATCACTCCTAACTGTATCCCACAGACACGTAGCTGTGGTCGATCTCTTCCTTGTAGCTGCAGTCAGTAGAATGTGTGGATTTGCTTTTTCCTCTCAGTCTAAATAACACGAAAGGTTTCTTACAGCATTTCCTGGGATTACAGTTTTGTCTTAAGGAATCACAGGCTTTCTTGGGTACTTACTAGTGTCTTATTGATCAGAGTTTGTTGTTTAAAAGTCAGGATCTTAGAACATTACCAATATCGTGTATTGGTACATGGTGCAGTATCCAGATGGTGTTGCTGGGCATTTAAGAAAGAGTTTTTGGGAAAGAGTCTCTCTGTATATTCCAAGCTGTCCTAGAACTTGTCCGTAGACCAGACTGGACTCAAACTCAGAGATTATCCTGCCTCTGCCTCCCAAGTGCTTGGATTAAAGGCATTTATCACACCCCGCCTGTAAATTTTACTCTTTTTAAAACTTTGTTAGATTGATTGGTTTATTATTTATACAGTATGCTGCCTGCATGCATGCCTATACACTAGAAGAAGGCACCAAATCTCATTATAGATGGTTGTGAGCCATCATGTGGTTGCTGGGAATTGAACTCAGGACCTTTGGAAGAACAGACAGTGCTCTTAACCTGTGAGCCATCTCTCTATCCCTAAATTTTACTCTTAACTATAGGATTCTATTGTTAAAAGGACTATAGAAGTAAAAGTTTATGATCTCATGACTGTAGAGTTTAGAAAACAGTGGCCCACTGATGTGAAATTACCTTCTTCATTGATAAATATTCAGTAGTTGTTTATAACAAACATACACTGGAAAGGAAACCCAGTTCTCAGGTCTGAAAGGTGGCTCAGCAGGTGCAAGCATGCGTCACTACCTGGTACCCTGAGCTCACAGAAGACGTAGAGACTCAACTTCTGAAAGAGGACTTTTGATGCCCACACACTTGCATACAAGTCAGAACACACACACACACACACACACACACACACATACACACACAGAGTAATAACTTAAAATTAAGGGAAACCCTATTCTCTAAATCTCAGCCTAGAACTGTCTCCCTCCTTCCATCTACGCTGGTCCCTCACAGGGCATAGTGTTTCCTAGTGACCAAAGGTAAGCTTAATAAATGGCTGCTGGGCCCCCCTCAGCAGGAAGGGACCACATTGTGAGTGTGAGCACCAAACATGGTGGTGATATGAGGTGTCGACCTTTGCCCGCTCCCTGGGCTCTGGAGACTAACTTTGTATATTGTCGCCTCAGAGTCACTGTCTGCGTCTTACAGCTCCTCTCATGCCCACTTAATTTGTGACTTTCTACATTGCAATAGTGAATTCTATTTAGAGAGCTGTAACAGTATGACCAAAGCTATTCACAGAGGCTAATTCATAGCACCACCTGCTTTTATGGCTAAACAACAGAGACTGAACATAAATACAGAAGCCCTGAATGCAAAACAGCACAAAACAATGAATTCTTCCCAATATACATCTACTGCATTAAAACAGTTTTAAAGGGCCAATGAAATACGTGTGTGTGTGTGTGTGTGTGTGTGTGTGTGTGTGTGTGTGTATGGAAAGTAAAAATGTTTAAATGTGTGTTAAATTAAATTTAAAGTACTTTCATAAACTATTAGACATGAAAGGTTTTAAACAGAAATACAAGAAAATAGAATTCAGATAAATAGGCCTGAGACATGTTCCCTCACAAAGATTAACAGAAACAATCCTTTGCTGGTAGATGGCAGAGCTTTTAGGAGAACCTAGGGCTGATGAGACTGGAGTAGACAGGATAGCAGGAAGCACTGACTGAGCTCTCCACAGGCCCGGCCTCTCCCCCAACCCTTGTTTCCACTAAGCTGGATTATATGTGTGTGTGTGTGTGTGTGTGTGTGTGTGTGTGTGTGTGTGTGTGTGTGTGTATAACATATGTGGTAAATATATTGTATGTTTATATCTAAATATTAAATATTATACTTTATAACCCAGCTTAATGGAAACAATTTTATATAGGTGTGTGTGTGTGTGTGTGTGTGTGTGTTATGTTATAGTTTCACTTGCAAACAGAAGACCAGGGAACACATATGTGATAAAAAGAAAAGATAGTTTGGACTAATACAAAATAAATATTTGTTTATACTTTTCAATTCGTTTTCAGTCCCCGTTGGCTTACAATATCTGTGCGAGGTTTAAGATCTAACAGCTGGGGCATGTGTTTGTGGGGACACGGGCTGTGTTTGGGGGGTTAACAGCTTGGTAGGTGAATACAATGTGGCATAAGAAGAAGAGGAGCTGAAAAGGGTACGAGTACAGTGACAGGGTTGGAGAGGCAGCTTGGCTGCGGAGAGGGCATAGTGCTCTTTAAGAGGACCACCATAAAAAACAAAAACAAAAACTGTGAGCCGGGCGTGGTGGCGCACGCCTTTAATCCCAGCACTCGGGAGGCAGAGGCAGGCGGATCGCTGTGAGTTCGAGGCCAGCCTGGTCTACAAAGTGAGTCCAGGATGGTCAAGGCTACACAGAGAAACCCTGTCTTGAAAAACCAAAAAAAAAAAAAAGAGAGAGAGAGAGAGAACCACCGTTTACACCAGGTGGCTCCTACCTGCCAGCAACTCCAGCTCCAGGACACCTGGGATTACCTCGGCCTCCACAGCCCCTGTAGCTATGTACGGTGAAGAGCCATTATGACAAAATATTACTAACAGACCAGATCAAAATGCTTAATTTCCATTAGCCAGGCCTTTCTCTCATGAGGGAAATCACAAAGAGTTTGTCCTTTTAGCTCTATTTGAAAGTGAATTTTTTTTAAAAAATCACCCATGAGATTTAGAATTCCAAGGTAGTAGAATCCATTCTTGATCTTGGCAGTGTGCTGTGATTAGTATGTATGGACTTACCTTTGACAGGAAACAGCCTCTTGGGTTGTGGTAGCTCTGGCTATTTAGCACGACTGAAGTTTGGTTTCGCTCTGGGGTCTGTTTTTTGTTCAGAGGTTACTGATGGAAGAGCCAGGCTCTCCGTACCGCAAGTCTCTCTGGGCATCCATCTGTTTGCTCGGTGGCCAGCTCTTTCTCTCCGGCATCTATGTAATGGTCTTTACAGCATGACATGCACGTCCATGTTTGCAGTATGCGTCAGGCTACAGTTCTCTGTATCTACCTGAGCCTTTTCTTGGAAGCAGTTTACTCCCTCTACTGGCTCAGTCTTTGAAATGAAAGCATATGAAAGTGCAGCCCTGATGAAGACTGGGGATCTCTGGCTTACGCCCTCTGTGTTGGAGCATCATCTCCAGTGTGCAAAATTAAATTCTCAGTGCAAGTATGCAAGAGATAATTCCATAATGCTTTGAAAACCATAATATAATTCTGACACAACCAATGAATTGGTAATTAAGGAAGTCTGGTGTGTAGATTTAGAATACACACACACACACAGTAGGTGCTTTGTTTTTGTAGTCATACTTTGTTATACTTGGGCACCTCATTGTAAAAGCTTTAAACCAGCCACTCTATTTAATGAGTCATTTGTTTTCACTGCTCTTTCTCGGTGTCTTCTTACAACCCCAACCCTGGTCTACACTTTGTCTTTATGGTTTTGTCCCTGTTGTGGCAGGTTGATCGCCTGCTGGATGACGTTGATCTTCATATGGGCTATCTTCCAGACACTGCACAAGGGGCAGAAAACTTCAGCTATTAGGGTTTTCGGCAGTCTATTTTTTATCATAAAGAATTGAGTAACACTGACTAAGCATGAGTGTACATCTATAAGAACAGAAATAATAGTTAATATGGAGCAAGGTGTGGTTACCATCACACACACACATACCACATTCCATTTTTTTTAAAGGCAAAGTATATTAAGTTTTATTTTTCTGGACTACATTAGTTAAAAATGTCAAATTGCACGTGTAGAAACGTTCTCACACACCCAGCCTGCACATGGCCATAGACTGGTGCTTTAGTTCTATAAAATGGAAATCGATGTTATATGAGAGAGAAAAACATCATTCAATTTGGGAAATGCCTAGTCCTTTGGCTTCTTCCTAACGGCAGGGTTTCCCACACCCTTTAGTTGTTGGTGTGAAATGTGGATTTAGAGAAGAGAGATTAAATATTCGGATTTGTTGATGTAGGACTTTATTCATAGACTCTGTCTAGGCAGTGGCTAACGTCCTTTAGGAAAACAGGCGTGTACATAGTCAAGACCTCACAGTGCAGCCAAATGGGCCCCTCTGCATTTCCCAGGTACCGTGAGCATTCCTCTATGATGCCAAGTGTCTTCATTGGTAGAAAATGTTGGTAAAGCTGCTTCAAATTCACTTCCCTCTCTTCCAATCATCTCACGAGCCTCACAGATCTGCCTTTACCTTAAAATGATTGCTTACCAGGGTCTAGGAATAATGACCAGATCAGGGTTTCATTTCCACATTTCTTACTAAGTGTTTTCTGGTCAGCACACTCAAAACCTCCTGAGGACAGCAGCAACGCTGTAGTATTCGCTAGCACACTCTCTAAATCCCAGGAGGATTGCGGTATTCACTAAACAGCATGCCGAAAACGCTCGGTGACTAAACAAAGCCATCACAGCCATTCTGTGTTCATAAACACAAGGGAAATGGCACCGTGTGTGCAAAGGATGTAATCCCTGAGTCCTCAGCTTGGTGAGTGTCTTGGTTCCCCATATACAGATCCCATGCCTGGGTGAATGTGGATGTTGGCTCATTGTCACGAGAGAAGTGGTAACATGTCCCCTTTAGAGGGAAATGTGACAAGAGGAGCCAAGGGCTTCAGGTTTGACCTTAACTAAACTTCAGGACTGTGTTCTATAGTACAGTTTAGTATTTTTTAGTTTAGAATGACATTTCAGAATCTTTTGTCTGTTGAAGAAACCCAGTAAAAGCCACTGCTTAACATCTAAACCTTTTAAATTACTGATACTCTGGCATTTCAAAATAGTTTTTAACTTAGTTTTCTATTCAATGACAAAAGTGTCGGGAAAACTATAGAGAGAACCACAGACAGATATGTGAAAGAGTTGGGAATTTGGCAGAAATCAGGTACAGTAAGGACAGAAGTGAGAAGTGCCACATTTGTAGGTTGTCTTAGAACCATTTGGTCACATGTGTGTTTACAAACAGTAGATAACCACTCTTCCACCATTACAGAAAGGGTCAAGTTAACTAGTTTATCAGTCCAGATTGTTGGGTATGGTAGCACATGCCTCGGTCTCCACTACACAGGGGGCTGGATGTCAAGAGAGCGGCTCGAACAACCTACAATTAGAGACTAGCCTCAGCAGTGTGATAAGACTCTGACAAAAAGAGAGAGAGAGAGAAAATAAATCCAAATCATATTATTTATTTAGAGTTTTACTTTCTTAGCAGATTGCTTACTCAACAATACAGGGAGGCGTAGTCTACACTAACGTGAATGGCTGGAAATGTTGGGTGGGGTAAGATATAGAGAAAATGAAATTCACACATCACTGGAAGAAGGGAGTTTACCATGGTCTGACCACCAGCAAAACTGGTAATGTTTACTAAGCATTTGCCTACTTTTTATGTGCACCCAAGAGAAATGGGTGCCCATGTCCAGCGAGGGAAACACAAAAACATTGAAAGGACGTTCATTCACTGTACAAAACTTTGATACCCATCAACAGGGGGATAAAAGACTAAATTCTGCTATATTGACACAACAGAACAAAACTGTTGGCATGCACCACATTGGTAGTTTTCACATGCCATGTTGAGCAGACAGAACCATGCACAGTGGTATCCATACAGTGCATGGGCCTTTAGATGACATTCAAGCAAAATTAATCCATGGGGACAATGTTAACCTACGTCTACTAGGTAAGACACAGGAGGAAGTTCTGTAGTGATGTAAATTCTAGATACCTTATTCTAAGAGGTGGTTTTGTGCCCATGTGAATACTTGTGTGTGCCTAAAGAAAATTCAGTAAATTAATATCTTCAATGAACAAACATACAAACGTACATACATACATACATACATACATGCATGCATGCATGCAAACTGATGCCAATAATGGCTAAATTTTAGTTTCTTCTTTACAAGAGGCTTTTGTTTGGGTGATTTGGCTTGGTTTTTGGGACAAGGTCTCAAAACCCTGCTACCCTATGTCTTAGGTGTGTAGACCAGGCTAGGTTCAAACTTCAAGCAATCCCCCTGCCTCTGCCTCCCGAGAGCAGAGATTACAAGCTTGTGCTAACAGCCGGCCTACAAGAGATTTTCATTAAGATAAGATTATAAAGTGGATTTGGATTTTGTTGCCGTATTTGTGGATCTAGAACATGTTTCATACCTTCATATAAACCTGAAGACAACCATTTTCTCGCCCCTGGTTTGGTTTTTTGCTGTTCTTTTCTGGGTTTTATGTTGTTGCTGCTGCTGCTGCTGCTGTTGGATTTTTGTTTGTTTCGTTTTGAAAATGTAGGAGTTGGGGAGCATCTTTGTAGATGTATTTTTCTCGATTACACATTTGACAACTTTTTAGCGGCTGCTGTGTGCCAAATAAAATGGCAAGTGATACAGTTTGGATCTTAGATACCCCTAGAGGCCAAGCATTGCAGCCTGGTCCCTAGGGTGGGGTTACTGGGAAGCTGAGGGACCTTCAGAGGTAGGCTCAAGTGGGAGGTCCTTGGGGTATTGGAGGCATGCTCTTGAGAATGATGGTGGGGCCCCATCCACCTTTTAGCTCTTTCTGCTCCTTGGTCATTAACGGGAGCAGTCTGCTCCACCTGCTCCTGCTGTGACCCTGCCTCATGGACTGGCTCCAAGGAATAGGGCCGACCTCTCAAAGCTGTGAGGCAAAACACAGCTTTTGGCTATCTCAGGTACTGTGAGGCAACCACACAGCAGGTATTGGGGATCTGAAAATAAGCCTTGTCATTACAGCCTTCGGATCTGTGGGGTGTCAGGTGGAAGTAAATCCTTGTGGTCACACCACATATCAGAGCCAGGGGCTGAGAGAGGTGTGGGAGTATACAACAGGGAACTGTTACTTCTTTCAGAATGTTCCAGAAGACTTTCAAAGAGGGTATCACTAGGCCCTACGTATACTTTTGCACCTCATGAGAACTTTTCCTGGAGCATAAGCAAACTTCTGTATTCTACATGTTTCCTTGGACACCGCTGTAATCATGGGCTCCAGTCACTGCCAGCTGTAAGGACAAAGAAACTACCTGCCCAGCTTTCTAGAAAGCAGCAGTATTCGTTGAAATGTTTGTAAATGGAAAGGTCTTTTCTTTGAATTGGTTTTGATGTGAGGTCAGAGCCGAGCTTAGCGTGAACTTGGACTGCTGCTCTTCCTTCTCAGCAGCGTTTGCATGCAGCAACCACAGTGCCCTAAGCACGGTGCAGCTGGAGCCCAGGGGCTAGGTGAGAAACCTACTGCTGCCTTTTCTGTTCACACATGTCTCTCCCGATAGCGGATGTACCTAGAAATACTTTGTCAAGTCCTTGGTATTTGTGTGGTTCTTCCTAGAAACTGAGACCATTTCAAGAGAAGCGTTGCAGCCCATGAGCAGTAAACGTATGCGTATATTCTGCAATTATCTATTAATGGATTCCTTCTCCGTGCTCCTTTCTTCCTCTCTGCTTCCAAAGGTTATGTAGGAATAATTTTAAATTCTAAAGATATATTAACTATGTTAAAGATAGAATAGTGTTTTTTAATTGTCCCTTCTGTGTTTTGTAAATGCCTAAAGATACACATATAACGCATCATGCCTTTTTGTTTGTTTGTTTGTTTTATGTAACTTTCCCATCAGGCTCCCAGGCTGCATCTTCCTTTGCTTGTTTCTACAGCTCTAGCCCTGCTGTGTCGTCACAACTGTAAGTGGGTGAGGGGCGAATTTGAGGAAGAGATTGACTCAAGCAACTGCAGCTTCATTTGCAGAGATAGAAAAATGGGAAGGGAGAGCAAGGTTGTGGAAGGGAGGAAGGATAGTGGTGCAGTAAAGGGTCAATGGAGGCATGCTGACCATACCTGGCCTTACACAGAGCATTGTGGGTAAGCAGTCCTTCCTTGCCCCTCTATCCAGGACCCAGCCACTTGCCCATCCATGTCACTAATGTCTCAACTGGTGACTACCTAGTGAAAAACTTTGGGGTATCATTATCGCAGGAAAATACCTTTTTTTTTTTTTTTTTTTTTTTTCAGCCTTTTGGTAAACCTACAATGCTTTAGAAATGTTGATTTTAGGGAAAAGTTTTAAAGTGATAGTTAAACAAAAGGCCTAAAAGAGCCAGCTATGGTGGTACTTGCCGGTACTCTGAAAGCATGGCATGAGGATCACTGCAAGTTCTGGGCTAGCCTGGTCTATATAGAAAATTTTAGGCTAGCCAGGGCTACATATGTCAAAATATTTAAAAATATGTCAAAAATTTTTTTAAAAATCAAAATAGGTCTGAGGAGAGAACTTAGTGATAGAGTTAGCTAGCATGTGTGAGGCCCTGAGTTCAGTTCCCAGCAGCTACATCCCCTCCCCAAAGGGAAGGAAGAGCTGAAGTCAATGGCTGCCTAGCAAGAATTAGCGGGAGCCAGAAGCCCCGACCCTGCTTCACTTCTTGGCACTGCCGCCCAGCAGCTCCTGGCTCACAGGCTCTTCTCTTTTGCTAGAAGCAGTCAGTGGTGCCTGTCCACAGCGTTAAACTAAGATTATATACAGCACAAGATGGTTAGTCCAACACACAACTTTACCCCCCGCCGTGCTTCACAACTCTTTCCTCCCCTTTTCCTCTACTGCCATGTACCCTGAGATAAGTTGTTTTTGTTTGTTTGTTTGTTTGTTTAAGAAAATAACACTTCAGAGAAAAGGGTCACAAAACTCCACAGTAGTCTATCTAGTCTATCCTGGTATTAACGGCTCCCCCTGTCTGTCTCAGATTCCTAGGCCTGCAGTATGCGGCCTTCTCTGTTTGGTCCTCTGCCTCTGTTTGCAGTTTTAATCTCGCCGAATGAACAGCATGAGGCACGCTAATCTTCAAAAGCATGTTTCCTTTATTTCTTTCCTTTAACATTTGATACAAAGTACTCAGAGTCCTCTGGGCTTGAGTTCATCTCTGGTAGCCTAGACTGGTTGGAAAATACCGGGCTGGCTTTCTTTCGCTGGGCACACCTCTGTACCATGTTATAGACGGGAGGCTCTCTGAGGGCAAATGCTGTACCAAGGAACCTTCTTCAGTCAACCATCTCCAGCTCTTTCTCACTTAGGGAAGGCAGTGCCGTGGAGTTCAGAGATGTTGAAGAGTATGTGCCTGCATCTAGTTTTACAACTATGCTTGCATTGCCTAGCCACATAACCTGCTGGAACTCAACAGCACTGCTTTGCATACAGCCTGTGTGACAGAGGCATAAGGAGGCACAGACTTCAGAGGCGTTTTTCCCCCCATAACAAAAATGTATCGTGTTTGAAAAGTCTCTTTGAAATCCAAGTGATTATGTGGCCTCCCAACACAAATAGATTTCCTGAAGAATAAGACAGCTTTTAAGAGGAAACGATGAACCATGCAGCCTGTCATATCCTGTGTTCAGAATAATTTTCATTTCTACTTATCTGTAAAGGTTGAAGGGATGTCTACAAATATTTGCTTGGTTTCTATGGTGAAGGCAGAGAGCAATCAAGTGGCGATTGTTTATTGTCAAACCCAAAACTATGTTATACTGTATTTTGCAAAGACAATGAACTTACTGCTTGAAACATAATAGACACTTAGCAAGTTGTGACTGTTTTAAGTTCCACAAGTTCAGGATGAAATTTAAACAATGTAGCTTGAAGGAAAACATGTGCCTGTCAGGCATTATAGGACTTAATTTACAAGAATAAAGCGGCCCTGGCAGGTCACTAAAAAGTTATCTGGGCCAAGCGTGGTGGCGCATGCCTTTAATCTCAGGACTCAGGAAACAGAGGCAGGCGGATCTCTGTGAGTTCGAGGCCAGCCTGGTCGACAAAGTGAGTCCAGGACAGCCAAGGCTACACAGAGAAACCCTGTCTCGGAAAAAAAAAAGTCATCTGATGATTAAAGATAATGCTGGTGGGCTCTCAGAGTGCCTAACCTGGGTCTGGGGTCACAACCCTGCTCCATGTCCTGCCCTGGTATCTCCTTCCTAACCCTGGAACCTTCCATTCTGCTCTCTGCTAGCTACTTTACAGTGTGTTAGGACAGGCATGTCCTTTATATCTGTTATTTACATTACTCTTCAAAGTGCTGGGTTTGAAAAGCCTAGGTTCCTATTTTCAAAATGCTGGTTCTGTGTCTGTCCAGCCATGAGGACACTTGGAAGGAGAAGCGGTGTGGCAGGAGCCAGGATCGATTGTGTTTGGGGGTGGACTAGGCAAGGTGAGGGTCACAAGAATTGAGAAGGCAGCTGTGGGATGGACCTCCTAGAGACACATCCAAGCATTGTCTGAAGGCCACAAGGCATGACACAGCATGGATATCTGAAGAACCTCAGAGTTTCTGAGTAAGTCGACTGTGCAGTGAAACAGAGGATCCTGATGTCTTAGTCAGTGTTACTGTTCCTTTGGTGGAAACACCATGACCAAAAGCAACTTGTGGAGGAAAAGGTTTACATCACTCACCGTTCCACATAGCCGTTCATAATCAAAAGCAGTGAGGGCAGGAACTCAGGCAGGGCAGGAACCTGGAGGCAGGAGCTACAGAGGCTGAGGAGAAGTGCTGCATACTGGCTTGCCCCTCATACCTTGCTCAGCCTGCTTTTTTTTTTTTTTTATAGAACCCAAGACCATCTGCCCATGACACCACCCACAATGGGTTGGCCACCCCCCAATCACCAACTAAGAAAATGCCCTACAGGCTTGCCTAGAGCCTGATCTTAGGGAGGCGTTTTCTGTCAGATAACTCTAGCTTGTGTCAAGTTGACATAAAACCAGCCAGCACACCTGGGCAAGTGGTACTTGCTTGTGGAAAGAAGAGATGTGAGAAGCCAGTGCATGCCATTTGGATGTGTAGGGTTTTTTTGGAAGGACTACATGACGGTATCCAGGAAATAGCTAACACTGTGCATGTGGTTGTCTGCAGCGTCTGGGTACCCTATGAATTTGAGGATATCCATGTGAGAGTGAGGATTGATTACACATCATTTACGTAAAATGACTACCCGAGAGAGCAGTCACTTACAGAAGGGAAAACAGAGGGCGCACTGAGCCTGGTATTCTGCAGTTAAGACCACGCAACACCTCCATGCCCCCGGATGCCCTCCCGTCATGTCATTTCGCTGTGGTCTGTCCTAATTTGTGGCTATACTGTCCAGTGTAGAGTTCATACATGCAGTTTCAGGTGAAGAGGGTATCACACAAGCAACAGCTAGTTGGTAGGAAGGCATCATGGTGGAAGAGGATCCCAGGCACACCGTGCTCCATGCATGGAAGAGGATCCCAGACACACTGTGCTCCATGCATGGAAGAGGATCCCAGACATACTATGTTCCATGCATGGAAGAGGATCCCAGACACACTGTGCTCCACGCATGGAAGAGGATCCCAGGCACACCGTGCTCCATGCATGAAAGAGGATCCCAGGCACACCGTGCTCCATGCATGGAAGAGGATCCCAGGCACACTGTGCTCCATGCATGGAAGAGGATCCCAGGCACACCGTGCTCCATGCATGGAAGAGGATCCCAGACACACCGTGCTCCATGCATGGAAGAGGATCCCAGGCACACTGTGCTCCATGCATGGAAGAGGATCCCAGGCACACCGTGCTCCATGCATGGAAGAGGATCCCAGGCACACTGTGCTCCATGCATGGGAGAGGATCCCAGGCACACCGTGCTCCATGCATGGAAGAGGATCCCAGGCACACTGTGCTCCATGCATGGAAGAGGATCCCAGGCACACCATGCTCCATGCATGGAAGAGGATCCCAGGCACACCGTGCTCCATGCATGGAAGAGGATCTCAGATATACTGTGCTCCATGCATGGAAGAGGATCCCAGGCGCACCGTGCTCCATGCATGGAAGAGGATCCCAGGCACACTGTGCTCCATGCATGGAAGAGGATCCCAGGCACACCATGCTCCATGCATGGAAGAGGATCCCAGGCACACCTTGCTCCATGCATGGAAGAGGATCCCAGGCACACCGTGCTCCATGCATGGGAGAGGATCCCAGACACACTGTGCTCCATGCATGGAAGAGGATCCCAGGCACACCGTGCTCCATGCATGGAAGAGGATCCCAGGCGCACCGTGCTCCATGCATGGGAGAGGATCCCAGGCACACCGTGCTCCATGCATGGGAGAGGATCCCAGACACACTGTGCTCCATGCATGGAAGAGGATCCCAGGCACACCGTGCTCCATGCATGGAAGAGGATCCCAGGCACACCGTGCTCCATGCATGGAAGAGGATCCCAGGCACACCGTGCTCCATGCATGGAAGAGGATCCCAGACACACCGTGCTCCGTGCATGGAAGAGGATCCCAGGCACACTGTGCTCCATGCATGGAAGAGGATCCCAGGCACACCGTGCTCCATGCATGGAAGAGGATCCCAGGCACACCGTGCTCCATGCATGGGAGAGGATCCCAGGCACACCGTGCTCCATGCATGGAAGAGGATCCCAGGCACACTGTGCTCCATGCATGGAAGAGGATCCCAGGCACACCATGCACCATGCATGGAAGAGGATCCCAGGCACACCGTGCTCCATGCATGGAAGAGGATCTCAGATATACTGTGCTCCATGCATGGAAGAGGATCCCAGGCGCACCGTGCTCCATGCATGGAAGAGGATCCCAGACACACTGTGCTCCATGCATGGAAGAGGATCCCAGGCACACCATGCTCCATGCATGGAAGAGGATCTCAGATATACTGTGCTCCATGCATGGAAGAGGATCCCAGGCGCACCGTGCTCCATGCATGGAAGAGGATCCCAGACACACTGTGCTCCATGCATGGAAGAGGATCCCAGGCACACCGTGCTCCATGCATGGAAGAGGATCCCAGGCACACCGTGCTCCATGCATGGAAGAGGATCTCAGATATACTGTGCTCCATGCATGGAAGAGGATCCCAGGCGCACCGTGCTCCATGCATGGAAGAGGATCCCAGACACACTGTGCTCCATGCATGGAAGAGGATCCCAGGCACACCATGCTCCATGCATGGAAGAGGATCCCAGGCACACCGTGCTCCATGCATGGAAGAGGATCCCAGACACACTGTGCTCCATGCATGGAAGAGGATCTCAGATATACTGTGCTCCATGCATGGAAGAGGATCCCAGGCGCACCGTGCTCCATGCATGGAAGAGGATCCCAGACACACTGTGCTCCATGCATGGAAGAGGATCCCAGGCACACCATGCTCCATGCATGGAAGAGGATCCCAGGCACACCGTGCTCCATGCATGGAAGAGGATCCCAGGCACACTGTGCTCCATGCATGGGAGAGGATCCCAGGCACACCGTGCTCCATGCATGGAAGAGGATCCCAGGCACACTGTGCTCCATGCATGGAAGAGGATCCCAGGCACACCATGCTCCATGCATGGAAGAGGATCCCAGGCACACCGTGCTCCATGCATGGAAGAGGATCTCAGATATACTGTGCTCCATGCATGGAAGAGGATCCCAGGCGCACCGTGCTCCATGCATGGAAGAGGATCCCAGACACACTGTGCTCCATGCATGGAAGAGGATCTCAGATATACTGTGCTCCATGCATGGAAGAGGATCCCAGGCGCACCGTGCTCCATGCATGGAAGAGGATCCCAGACACACTGTGCTCCATGCATGGAAGAGGATCCCAGGCACACCATGCTCCATGCATGGAAGAGGATCCCAGGCACACCGTGCTCCATGCATGGAAGAGGATCCCAGGCACACTGTGCTCCATGCATGGGAGAGGATCCCAGGCACACCGTGCTCCATGCATGGAAGAGGATCCCAGGCACACTGTGCTCCATGCATGGAAGAGGATCCCAGGCACACCATGCTCCATGCATGGAAGAGGATCCCAGGCACACCGTGCTCCATGCATGGAAGAGGATCTCAGATATACTGTGCTCCATGCATGGAAGAGGATCCCAGGCGCACCGTGCTCCATGCATGGAAGATGATCCCAGACACACTGTGCTCCATGCATGGAAGAGGATCCCAGGCACACCATGCTCCATGCATGGAAGAGGATCTCAGATATACTGTGCTCCATGCATGGAAGAGGATCCCAGGCGCACCGTGCTCCATGCATGGAAGAGGATCCCAGACACACTGTGCTCCATGCATGGAAGAGGATCCCAGGCACACCGTGCTCCATGCATGGAAGAGGATCCCAGGCACACCGTGCTCCATGCATGGAAGAGGATCTCAGATATACTGTGCTCCATGCATGGAAGAGGATCCCAGGCGCACCGTGCTCCATGCATGGAAGAGGATCCCAGACACACTGTGCTCCATGCATGGAAGAGGATCCCAGGCACACCATGCTCCATGCATGGAAGAGGATCCCAGGCACACCGTGCTCCATGCATGGAAGAGGATCCCAGGCGCACCGTGCTCCATGCATGGAAGAGGATCCCAGACACACTGTGCTCCATGCATGGAAGAGGATCCCAGGCACACCTTGCTCCATGCATGGAAGAGGATCCCAGGCACACCGTGCTCCATGCATGGGAGAGGATCCCAGACACACTGTGCTCCATGCATGGAAGAGGATCCCAGGCACACCGTGCTCCATGCATGGAAGAGGATCCCAGGCGCACCGTGCTCCATGCATGGAAGAGGATCCCAGGCACACCGTGCTCCGTGCATGGGAGAGGATCCCAGACACACTGTGCTCCATGCATGGAAGAGGATCCCAGGCACACCGTGCTGCATGCATGGAAGAGGATCCCAGGCACACCGTGCTCCATGCATGGAAGAGGATCCCAGGCACACCGTGCTCCATGCATGGAAGAGATCTCAGACACACTGTGCTTCATGCACTGAGAATCTCTCCTGTAGGGCTTGCCCACTTGTCACATGTCAAAATGCTTCCTCTAGACGCTGTGACAAATGAGTATATGTGAGGATGTGAGATGGCTCCATCATAATTTGTTACAAAATAATCTGATTTTTTTTTTTTACTGGTATGTAGTTCTTTAGTGGTCTCCATGTAGCATTATAATGAGAAGACTGCTTCCAAGAACTCAAATTCCAATTCTTTCTAATATGTGCAGTTTAAATATGCAATTTTAAATAACTGCTATTTTTAGACTCTTTATGAAAAGACAATGAAATTATCCCTACTTTTACTTTTCATTTCACAAAGCATACAAGTTTCCTGTAGGAAAACATGCATATTAAAAGACTTTTGTGTTGGAGTGGTGCATATAGGTGGCTGAGAACAGAGTTTGGGAAGATTCTATAGTCTGTCAAAGATGAAGTTCATGTTCCTAATAAACTGTGGTCTGTGTTTGCAATTAAGGTAGGTTAAAGTGGGCTCAGAAGTAGAGCAGCACACATAAGGAGCTACCAAAGTGAAGGACATGCAAGGGATTCTGGGTAGGTTGGATTCCCAACTACAGTATTTTATAAACTAATGTTATGAGTCGGGGTCCTGACAGAGAAATGATGACATGGTCAAGATGAGGCATTTCCAGGAAGATCCGTTTCCTGAGGCAGGATTGACAGAGATGCAAGGTTTGTCTCTTGAGGGAGACTGTTACCAAGCCCGGACTCTAAGGGAAAGGGTGCGGGGAGGGGACGTTACAGGAGTAAACTTACTGGGAGAAAATCGTGGAGTTAAGGGCCTGACCTCTCTTCTCCCTCTCTCTGAACGCCTGCCAAGACTTCCGAGTGGCCCAACAAGGAACTGGAGGCATATGGCATATAGATAGGGCCTCCTCCAGGCCAGAGATCAGACGGACAGACAAAAAGAAGACACACACCTCCTCCCCCACCCCTACATTTACCAGGGCCCCCTCAACCAACTGTAGCCACCTTGTGGAAAGCCAATGGCGTCAGCAGTGCCTTCGTGGTCTGGGTGCAAGTGTGCATAAACACAAGACTGCTGATTGGCTGTTATGTGGGAACAGTCAGCACTGGCCTTGGCTCGACTTTATCTTACAGTGATATTGAACTGGTTCAAAAAACTTGTGACCGGAGATCAAAGCCCTTTAAACAGATACACTGACTTATGTAAACATCCTTGAACTGCCCCCTCCTCCTTCTGCTCCCCCTCCTGCTGCCAATCCACTCAGCACCTTCTAGAGACTGTTAATTCATGTAATGATTGTAATAAACATGGTATTTGCTTTGCTTCCAGCTGGCTCCAGCCAAACTCTGTCCATAGTTGCTATTGTTATCTCTGCTTAGCAGACAGCCGCGTTGTTGCCATTGGTAGCAACCTTTGTCACGGATTTTTCAGCCTTGGTCCTCACACGCTGCGCTCATTGCTTCCCGTGACGGTATTTTCATATTCGGGCTTAACAGTATACGTTGACATTTAAAGGCATAGACATGTTCAGCGTGGAGAACTTGTCCTCCAATTAGTCTGTGTGCTTGAGAACCATCCTTACTTCGTGTAGTAAAACCATGAGACATTTTTTTATCAGTACTTTTTCTTCTTTGTAAAACTTTCAGATTAATAATTAATACCTTTCTGCTTTGCATAGACTCAAACTGGTTGTGCACGGGACAGTTTTCCATCAAATGTCCACAGACACAGAAGTACAATGATCCCTAAGGAACACAAATTTATACTTTGCTGCCAGAAAGACGTGTTGTGCTTTGTTCTCAAGGACTTAAAACAACATTTGGTTGCATAAAAATGTTTTCAAGTCATACAGAATTTCAGGTTTTAGAACTGTAGAAGCTTAGCTGGGCACAGTGGCACACACCCATAATCCCAGCACTAAGGGAGGCAGAAGCAAGAGGAGCTCTGTGAGTTCATGGGCATCCTGGTCTACAGAGATAGTCCAAGACAGCCAGGGCTACACAGGGAAACCCTGTTGAGGGGGCAGGGGAACAGACTGTAGAAACTTAATGAGCTAATTGAAGGACTCTAGATTAAACAGTAGAATAATCATAAAATAAGACATAGGAATGCTTTTTACATATACGATAATAATAAACCAGATGGTAACTTTTTAAAAATGCTATTTTATATCTATTATATAAGGTTTTTGTTTGTTTGTTTTTGTTTTTATGTAGACCTGGGTACTCTTGGGATATTCTCCTTGAGAAATAAACCGAAAGGTAATTCTTAAGAACTCAATTTCTTTTCCACAAGAATTTAACTCAAATCAGCTCATCTTTAGAAAAATATTGTCAGTTGATGTAGCACACAAATATAATCTAATTGTTCTTAGTTGTGCTTACTGGTGGTTTGTGCAGAGACCAAGAGGCACATGAGATGATTGGCTCTTGCCATCGCTGCAGTGGCTGTGTGGGCATTGGTAGTGCGCAGCACCCAATCCAGAGCACTGCCATGACCCCAACTGGAAAGCAGCAACAGTCTTTCTCAAAGCAAGCCGTTGTTCAAGGAAATCGCTTGGTGCCAAAATGGCAGCCGATCGCTACAATTTGCAGAGTCACTTAAAAATAATCTCAAAATAGCATATTTAGAATCCTGTTTATTTGGTGGCTTAATTTCAATCTACCTTTACCTGTTTATTCTTGGTTGCTTTGCCCTAAAGGCCCTCCATGAGATTTTCAGGAGGATGCAGCAGGTCCTCAGCACTTGCTCTGGACCCCAACCCTTCTAAGCTGCATGCTTTGGGCCAGGCTTGTAACCATCTGGAATTCCGGTTCTCAGCTCTATGGTAAAAGATGCTTACTGACAGCAACTGACTCCCCCTCATCACCCTATGCCTCCAGGGTTTGTGACGGATTGTTATTGCAAGCTTGATGCCTGTGTCCCTACAGACATTTTTCTAGGCACTTTATGGTGGTTATGGTCACAGCCACAGTTAACTTTTATCTATCTATCTATCTATCTTGGTTTTTCCGAGACAGGGTTTCTCTGTGTAGCCTTGACTGTTTTGGACTCACTTTGTAGGCCAGGCTGGCCTTGAGCTCACAGAGATGTGTCTGCCTCTGTCTCCCTAAGTGAGTGCTGGGATTATAGGCATGCGCCACTATGCCTGGCTTCACACATAACTTTTTAACAAAACTCAGAACATACTGCAACAGAGTTCAGAGTTGATTATTCACTCAACACTATTTCATAGATATCTTTTCTGTGTGAGCAGGATCTGAGAAATGAGAACAATCCCCTTCCTTTTTGAAAGATAAATAACATTCTCCTATTAGTCATTACTGTGGCATAAACATCCTTAGAAACAACTATTTGTTTGGTAGTATAAATATTTCTGAGGAGAACACTGGATCAGGCACATGTGTACTATTATTAATTTCATAAATGTTGTCTTATTACCCTCTAAAAAGTTGTGCCAAGTTGCATTTTAAAACTATTTTACATAACAAAGAGAACTCTGAAAAATGTTACTTTGTTAATTTCTTCCAATCAGCTCCCCACCCCATACAGTTCCACTGCAGTCTCATCCCTTTCTTTCCTCCCTCTGTGAGAGAGAATCTTTGGCAGTTTGTATGTCTTATGGATTGCTTTCTCATAGGCTTGCCCACTTTTCAGTTTTATTATTTTCTTACTCATTTATATAACTTATTTAAGCAATATGATGTTAAATCTTAATTAACATACTATAATTTGACCCCTATAAATGCATCAGTCTCTTTCTGGACTTTATTTAGTGTTTTTAGTCCTTGATATCTTACGATTTATTCTTTAGGTTCAGAGTTGGTTTTCTCCCCCAAATCACTGGGTTTATTTAGTTTTTGTATTAATATTACCTTTATAATAATAGCATTTTCATATTGCTGTCATGACTTGACATGCTATGTATTTAGGTTTTATTTTATGTTCTTCAGTTGCAGCGTTAATCATTTTTCTTTGTACAGATTTTATATTTTTAATTTCTGTTTTACCTTTTTATTGCTAAATGAATGTGTTGTTTTAAGTGGATTAACCAGGACTTGCATACTGGTCTATGTGCACCATCTAAATCCTCATTGTCTTACTGATGTTATCATAAATATTATTTGCCAAGCACATGAGGCCAGTATGTGGATAAAACATGCACCTTTGGGGACTCTGAGGGGAGAAGCTAGAGGGACCCATGATGAGGCTCAGAGCTTCTTCAGAATTGGGCAAATACATCAAAGTACAAGGATTTACAGGGCACACAATCTATTCAATACAGATTGTGCATAATGGAGCATGTGCCTCCACACGCACAGGACAGTGAGTACAAACAGGTGTTGTCACAAGAGAGCAAAGATAAATCCCACCAAGCAGGAGCTGGACAGATTACACTCTCTTGTGCTAATAAATAAATAAAGTGAGTTACTAACTCAGCAATTAAAAGAAAAGCTGTGAACTGGGGCCTGTAATGTACTGATAGAATGCTTGCTCTGTGTGTGTGTGTGTGTCTGTTTTCAATCCCCAATAGTGAAAAAAAACAAGACAACTGTCAATAATCTGCTATATGGAAATGTTGGGACACTTTGCTAGATAGTTTACTTGTTCAAGTTCTGTGCTCTTTGACTAAACATTATAAACACATACTGTCTGGCCATGAGCAGAATTCATGAAAAGTCAGATGTAATTAGTTGTTCTATTAACTAAATCTGAAAATGAAGTAAGAAAATTTTGAACTAAGAAAAGTGCAAGGGAAAACAAAGATGATGAGGGGAAAATTGTATAGGATAAAAATAGGAATCACTAGACGATCAAATAAGAGACTAATGTTCCCAAAATGGAGCTAAAATCCATGTGAATTTTTAAAATAAATAATATGACCAAACACTTGACAGACATGACAGATATGGAGAGAGGAAAACTAAAGAACACACAAAAAGAAGCAGTCAGTACAACCAACCAAGCAGCTAAAATTAAACTAATTAGAAATACTGAAGGCTGATTCAGGCCTGTGCAGTTGAAAATTGAAAGTAAGGAGTTTATAGAGCAGTCATTGATCATAATCAAAAGTGACTCATGAGGATGAAACATGAATGAATCAGTTACAAAGAAGAAATTCAAACAATTGTAAAGACACACAACTGACAAAAATGTAGACCAGACAGTTTTGCTGGTGAATTTACCTGTCAAAGGATTAATTATTCTTGTCATTAATGTTTCAAGAATGAAGATGAACGTGGAATGATTGCATATTCCTGATGTCAACACAAGAAAAAGTAAAATACAGAAAACCCTATTAGACTACTCTCATTTATGAAAATCTTAATTTTAAAATATTGATATTATAAAAATATTAATATCCTAAGTAAATGTTTGCAAGTAGTTCATAAGTATTAAGAGGATAATATGCAATGACTAGGAATGGTTTATTCCAAGAAGGCAGGATAGGAGCAGTGTTAGGAAATCTAGTGTCCTGTCTGTCATTACAAAACAACAGTCACATGGTCACTATTGATAGCTATATTAAAAACATCAGATAAAAATCTATGTGTATTTTTGAGTGGTGAGTAAATTTTAAAACATAGAGATGGGAAATTTTCCTAAATCTATTAGTAGGATCTTATTTTTAATGTTGAAACCATTTTTAATGATCATGGTAGATACTGCAGACTAAAGTGTTGAAAATGAAAATAGTATTGCGAAGTTTATTAGGGTGAGACAACAAAAATCAGTTTCTCCAGAGCTTCTTAAACTAGCAAAGCAATCAATCAGTTTGAAATTCCATCTTGTATGATGCTAGGCTTTATTTTGAATTGATGTGGATGAATATGTATCTTCATAATGTTCGTGCATGAGTGTGCATGCGTGTGTGCGCGCGTGTGTATGCCACTCAAATGGAACTTGGGGGACAGTTTGCACTTGACTTGTATTTGCAATGTGTCACAAGTAAAGAAGTGCTTCTGCTACAAATGCCAATAAAACAGAAGTAGGTGTTGCCCAATTATCTTCCTAGCAGTTTTTTTTTAATCATTCAAATTTATTGAGCACATTTTGAGTTAGTAAACATAATTTCATACAACTGTGTCATGGACTTTAACAATATTAAGAGCTGTAACCTCATTCCCACTGTATCTTTTAACCACACACCCACGTCGTCTTCTTTCCTCTGAATGGTTCTTCTTTTCTTTTTATGTTACCTATATGTTTTTTCGTGGCTTAAGATATATTATCCTAGGCACATATATTACAGAGACACTCCTAGAAGTTTAAAGTAATTACTTTGATATTAAGGCCTAGTTGTTAGGGACAGAGTGTGACAATAGGCCCTTACAGCCTTGTCCAGTCCTCCTGGGGGAGTCATAGGAACTGCTGTTAGTGGTAGCAGTGACTTCAGGAGGCTGGTGCCATGAAACTGGGCCTTGTGGAGTACATAGAATTTCAACACATAGAGAGAGAGGAAAGGAAGACGCTTCCCAAGCTAAGAGAACCGAATGAACAAATGTGTGGTGGCAAAAGCTATAAGCTGCATTAAGTGATCTAGTGATGCTCAAATCCAGCAGACATTCCCTAGAGAATGCTAGAATGAGAAAAAGAAGGAAGGGGAAACAAGCAAGGGCCCTCTGGTTTGGTGAGGTCCAAGCACCTTAGTTTGTTCAGAAGTTCTGTGAATGGTCCCATTGGCTGTCAGGGTTGAAAACAGTGACACGGTCTAGTACATGATTAGTATACTAGGCATCCCATGGGGGATGCCAGAAAGATACGTCTTAAAGCCTGGTGATAACTGGAATGACATTGCTTTGGCATCATCAGTTTTTATTTCTATTATATTACCTTAATTCTCCCAGTTCTTTGTTGCTGTTATTTTAAGATAGGGTCACAACTGCATAGCCTAGGCTGGTTTTGAAACTCATGATCCTCCTGCCTCAGCCTCCTAAGTGGTAAGATTAGACATGTGCCACCATGTCTGATAACGTCTCTTCCATTAGATGTCAGCCAAGTATCTCTTAAGTTAAAATTGACCCCTGGGTGGATTCGAAACAAACCATATTCTGTGAGATAAAGAGACTAGAACCGTCAGTGTGGCCGTCCACTCACCCCCAAATGTTTAAAACAACCACCTTTTTGTTCTTGCTCGTAGTCGTGTAGGTTGACTGGACTTATCTCAGTGGTCTTTAGACATCTGGGGACAAGCTGGTCATGATTGTCCCTTAGTGGTGGCCCACAGGCAGAGTATCTTTGTGGGTCCCTAGAGGGAGCATCTCAAGAGCAAGCACAGGCTCCGGCTATAGGAACTAGCCTTGATCACCTCCGACGATGACGTCACTGCCACACCCTGCAGGTCAAGCGACTCACGTTCACTGAAAGCTGAATAAACTCCGTCCTGTGATGAGCACGAAGTGGATGGTACACGAAGGGAAGGGAACTGATGGAAGACACTTCAGAGGCCTGCTACCCCCGTATCAGTGTTCCAACTAATGTAGGGTCAAAGTATGAATTTCAGGGAATCTAGACAGTAACCCAGACAAAACAAGAGGATAAAGGGATCTGAATAATGTAAAAAATAAAAAAATAAAAAGTGTGTGATATGTAAAAGGTACTATCTGACAATAAAGTGTACACCCTTATTTCCGACGTCTATAGAACTTCTGCCTTTCCTCTCCAGAGCAGGGAGGCACTTGCTCCCCCCACCACCACCACCACCACCACACAAGTCTGAGCCCTTGGCCTGGACCTTTCCTCAGCCTTGGACCTAGAGGAAATGGTTATTCTTCTTCAGTCTGTCCTTTGTCAGACGGGTCCTTGTGATTTCAGCTCTCACCCGTGAGATGAAGTCCTCACACACTGTACAAATACTTGGGTTTTATGCGTTCTCTCTTGGTTTTCCTCGGGCTTTGGCTGAAAAGAGCAGCAGGAAAGGGGGAGTTTGTTTTTGATTCCCTGTAGTGCTGTAAAAAGAACAGCTTTGACTTGTCCTGAGATGCTCTGTCCGCTTCAGGGTCACCCTCCAGCAGCCACTGGAATCTCCCCGTTTTCTAATAGTGACTTGGGAATTGAGCCGTCATTGTTTTCCATGTGTTGTTTTGAAGTCTCATGAGTGGGGGGAGGGCAGCTTTGTGATAAGAGTTTTGGCTTTGTTTTATTTATTTATTTATATTTTACTTTGCTCTCGGAACCATGTGTTACTTACCATCCCCAGGCCCATTAAGACAGCCTGAAATGGGAGCCCAGGGTTGCAAGATGATGCAATTTGATGCAGTCTCCTGGCCTGCGAGGGAATCCTGTGCGCTCCTTGCCTTCATCCTGTCGTTACCGTGATGTATAGGAGATCTCTGTGAACTGGGTCGTGTCCTTGTGCTGCCACACGGGATGGGTGTGTAAGCCAACAGCTGGCTTCCTCAGTAACGCTTGGGGTCCCTTTGCTGTTGCAGGTCGTCACGCTGTGGTACCGAGCCCCAGAAGTCCTCCTCCAGTCCAGCTACGCCACCCCTGTGGACCTCTGGAGTGTCGGCTGCATATTTGCAGAAATGTTCCGCAGAAAGTAAGGAATCTCCCTTTCTTCTTTGAGTTGGTGCTGCGGCGGCGGCAGCGTGGCAGTTCTGTCTCAGCTGAGGTCACGGTCAGGCCCATAGGCTCTGTCCTAGATCCATGTTCCCAGTCCTTATAGAGACTGCAGCTTCCTGATTGTGATCCTCCACTATCTGACATCTTACTGAAGCATCTTACAGTACTTTTAGTGAAGAAAGACCCTCGGGGTGGACTTTATCCACAGGAGGATCAGGGCCATGGGGTTTTTAACAAAAATTTTGATGGTGGGGGTGTTGGGTTATAGAGGAGTAGGCAGGGGGGCCATGAGAGGTACTTCAGAGTACTGACATAGCCCCACCATATGGAGCGGAGATTTGGAGCATTTGGGCCGTAAAGGGGGCAGAAATGGAACCGAGGATACAGAAATCAAAAGAGAGACTTGCAGGTTGGTGAGGTAGCTCAGTGGGTACGTAGTACCAAGCCTGAGGATCTAAGTTTAATTCCCAGGACCCACGTGGTAAATTGAGACAACTGATTTTCACAAGTTCCCTTCACTGGCAGGCTGGCGCATACACGCACACAAAAGAACATACATGCTTGAAAAGGAGATTTGCTTAGAGAGGGAACCTAATTATCAGACCGGGTTTCGTGTGTTCTCGCTTAGTGTCCCCAATGCCCACCATACAGCGGGGCTGTTTCAGCAGCTTTCGTAGGGTGGTGAGAGAGCCACTGATCTCCGTCTGGGGCCACGCTGCTTGCGAAAGTGGTGGTTCACTTGGTTTTTAGGTCACAAAAACGGGCAAGCAGTGTAATAAAGTGCGGTCGGGAAAATAAACAGAGAGATAATCCTGATCTCTTCTTTGTTTCTATTTTGCTTTCCCTTGAAAGAGGTGAGTGAAGAAGCCCAGGGGATTCCTGTTGAGTGCGTTCAGAACGCAGCTCCGCGTAGCTTTTTTTCTGAGGAATGAAGTGGTCAGCCACTCTGGCTTGCTGTTTGTTCTAACCAGAGGAAGTTTGTGTGGTGAATTTTGTGAACTGCCTCTAGACCTCAGCAAAATTCACTGTAACTCACAGGATGGGATTGTGGCAAAGACCTGAGAGTACAAAGAATGAGTCCCTGCTGCCCTACTGTGTGTCGGGCACATTGCCAAAGTTTTTCCATCGTGTGCTTTTTTCTAATCCCTGCTGTAAGGGGATACTGTGGTAAAATGCTTCCTAAGCAGTGGCAGGGGTCTGAATTGATCTGCTTTTAAATGGGGAGTCGGGTGGGGTGAATGAAAAGTAGCCATTAGCTGAGCTGCAGTGACTACCAACCAGAATAAATTAAGTAGGGCTTGGGCCAGTTGAGGAAGAGGAGAGGGCTTGCATACATACATGTGTGTGAAGACCAGAAGTCCATCTGTGTCATCTACAGTCTTTGAGACAGGGTGTCTTGCTGGAACCTGGGACTGGCTAGGTTACTAGGCTGGCCCCAGGGATCCCACCTGTTCGCACCTTCCTAGCCCTAGGGCACCCATGTGCCACCATGCCAGTTTTCCTGTTGGTGCTGGAGACGGACCTGCGGTGCCTGTCCCTGTAAGGCAAGCACCTTCCCAACGAAGCTCTCCCTTCTGCCTGAAAAGAAGTCCTTTCTGAAAGTGTGGCCCCAGCATGGCCGCTTCATCATTACTTGGGCCTTCCTAGACATGTGAGTTCTTAGTACACGTCCTAGATCCACCAAGTCAGGTCTGGAGCCTCGAGTCTGTCTCCCTGTGTTTTGGCGAGGCCTCCACTTGATCCTAATAAGAACCAGCATAAGGACCACCAGATTGGATGATGGCGGTGTTGCCAGAAACAGGCAGTACTTAGGAATGAGTATCCTGGACCACTCCCTCAAGGTTCTAATTCATTCCTGAGTTGGGCCAGGAAGTCAGTAATTCTTTCATCTAACAAGAGTGGACCGCATTAGGTCAGAGGCTAGAGTAAAGTGGACGACTAGAACAAGGTGGGAGTTAGGGGAGTTGCTCCGGGTGATCCAGGTCATAACTCCATACTACTAAGAGTCGATTAGAAAAATGCTCATTGGAATTGTATTTATGTGTCTCGGTGTTTCCTCAGTGTAAAAATGGAGCCCCTGTTTGGTTGGGGGAGGGGGAGATCAGTTACTTTTCCACAGTACAGATTAGGTAGCCATGACTGGTGATTTTTAAAAAACTGTTTTTGAAGATGCTAAAGGAAGGATAAAACTTAAGATACTGGAATTGAGCATCAACTAGTAAGCTATTGGCTATACTTTTAAGTCTGAGTGGTACCCATCTATGGAACAGTTTATCCCCAAATTTAAGTCTTAAACACATTTCTGCCTAAGTGATTAGTGTGGTTGACAATCAGGTTCTCAGCCTAACTCAAGGACTCAAGAATAATGTGGAAAATAAACACATTATATTACTGAGTCATCAAAACTTTTTCCCCCAAGACAGGGTTTCTCTCTGTAGCTTTGGCTGTCCTGGACTCACTTTGTAGATCAGGCTGGTTTCAAACTTACAGAGAGCTGCCTGCCTCTGCTACCCAAGTGCTGGGATTACAGGCATTAAATCACTATGCCTGGCTTCAAAACTTTTTCCTGTATTCTAATCCACCATGATAAGAATGGCCCTCTTCCCACCTGAGACTTAGGGCAGAGAGAGGAGGCTGGAGAAAGGGCATCTGTGGTGATGGTGGACATCATTTGCTCGACTGTGCTGGGAGAGTAAGATGCTGGCTAGAGACCTGTTGGCTCTTCAGATGGACTATGGACATGGGAAAGTGCCCTTTCTCCTCAAGGTACTATAGAAAGGTAGTAGATTGAGAACTAAGTGACTGAAGGGTGAAATGATGTCAAAAACTGGACCCTAAAGCTGAAGCACAGTAAATGTAGACAAAGTGCACATCCTTCCTAGGATACCCTGTTCCACATTGCCCCTGCTGCTTTGACTATGACCTTAACTACAGAGATAGTCTGTGATCTTTGTTTCTGCTCAGTCCACATGGATATTCCTGTGACGCTATCCAGATGCCTGAATGTGGACAGATGTGTGCCAGTATTACTGCGTCACCAGGATGCAGCTGTACTCTTGATTCTTTGTAGGGCCTGTTGAGAGCGCAAAAGCTCAGGGTCCTGAAAGCATGTCTTTCATTACTGTAGACTAATTCCAAGTCAGGGGATACTGACGCCTGGCCATTTCACGTTCCTGCTCGCCACAGAGGCAGTGATTTGTATGTTGTGTTGTCTTTATTACTCCACTGTTCTTGCTATTATGTCAGCTTTTTTACTATTTACTTTTTTTTTAACTACCCTATTTCAGCTTGCATTTTTATTTAGCCTCAACCTAAACAAGAATACATAAAACCGGAGCTTTGGTAAACCAGCTATTTATTTCTCTGAAAAATACTAGAACCTACGTAAGTGTCAAAATCAGTAGAAAGCATTCCACCTCCATCCTCTAAAATGACCTCAGCCTCACCAGCTTATGAGAGGTGGCCCTCCTAAGTCCTGGTGAAGAAGAACGTCATTGCATACGTGATGGGTTCATTAAGCAGAAGCAGCTTATGAAGGTCGGGGTGCTGGGAGGTTGCTATAAGAAGCCTGCTTGGAAGGAGTAAAGAATTCTCAGTGAAAACCCAGAGGTCACATCCTAGTAATTTATATAAAATCTTGAAGGAATAATCATTTTTGCGTGAGCAAAACTTGCCATCCTTTACAACCTGGCGAGAAGAAAAGAAGCCGAACGCTTGTGTTCTGGCAAGCCCAGGTCCGTGTCCTTCACACACATTACCTCACCATGCCGTTCTTTGGAGGCCCATTTTCCAGAAGGTATGTGGGCTCTTCCACAAGTGGGGTGAATAGCTTGTTCAGGAACACCAGCTATTAATGGCAGAGCAGGGTTTGGATCCAAGCCTTCCTGACACTAGAGCCATTGGTTGTTCTGCTCTGTCGTGGTTTTGCTCTTTGCATTACCATGTACAAAGATTGTATCTTTTCCTAGAGTGTTGTGTGTGTTACCACAAGAGAACAGCAATGACGTTTTAGGAGTGAGAAAGCAGATCACACAATGACCTTGATTTCCAGTCTCCTCAACATTGGAAAGGTTGGTTGATTGATCCTCCATCACATTATCAAGAGATACATGCTTTGTATTCTAAAAATGATGCCTAGGAAATAAGAACTCAACAAACAGAGTCTTAGAGCAGATGGTTGCCAATGAGCCAGAGACTTAAGTACCATCTGTCACTATTATCTGGGCTTAATAATTGCCACACTGACCCATAGAAGCAGTCTACAAAATGGATGAAATGGATTAGAGCTAGATTTGTTCTTAATCTCCCTTCTCTGGTTCTTTGTAAGTGGCTCATTTTAACTTCACATCGAGTTGCATGTTATGCTAAAACAGCTGGAAATTTAGTCAGTAGCCATAGAGTTAAAATGATGGGAGGGCTAGAGAGGGGTGGGGATAGAGGACTGTTTAACTATGTGGTGAAATAAACTAATAATCTCAAGTCTCCAGGTACCTATTAGCTGCCTTGTGGTCTTAGCCAGAACTGTTAGTTTTATGGTTTGAAAGTTACGGGGTTTTCCAGGTTAAAGCAAAGTCGTAAAAAGAGAATGCACATTGAAAAGGAATAAAATATGCTACTAATTCTTTGAATATGGAGATTGTGGTGAACAGATAGTAATTCTTAGAAACACTGAGTTGCCAGCTCTGCTGATCCTTAGCTACGAAATGCCAAAGGCTACCAAGAAGAATATAACAAATACAGTCCCTGTTAGCAGGAAACAAACAAGACTTCATGATTACATTGCCCCGTGTCTGATGGCTTCCCTAGACTTGTTGTCATTGATTTCTATGAATTAAGTACCCAGTGGCAGAAGCTAACAGTTTGTAACTGCCCTTTGTGGTTGGCTGGCCAGTGAGCAGATGTCAAAGATGTGACTGAGTGAGTGCCTTGCCAATTTTTCCCAATGCTTGCTACATTGGTGGGTCTCCATCCCATACTCTCTTAGTGACATCAAGGAAATGAAGTACCTGGGGGGGGGGCCGTCCTAGATGCCCAGGCACCAAGAGGTGAGAAAACCGTCCCCTCAGACTAGGTCAGAACACGTGTGCAGAGCTCCAGGCACGTGCTCAGCTAGGCTTTCTGGTTGCTCTCTTCTTGACCGTCACTTGAATAGACAGCCAAATAGGAACAACTCTAAAGGAGCATTTCCTGGGTAAGGAACGCCCTGAGATGGTAGCCAGGTAAAGGGACTAGTCTTGGTAGAGTGGTTAATCTATCCAGGACAGTTCTGTTTTAAGGCAAGTGGATACTTTCACAGCATAAGCACTATTGAGTTTTCAATTCTTAATGCAGAGCTTTATGTAAATTCGAAAAACAGGCTTGTCCTCATGTGTGATGAGCCCCCAACCATAAGATTGTATTTGTTGCTATTTCTTAACTGTAGTTTTGCTGTCATTAGCGGTGTAAATATTTTTGGAGATGGAAGTTTGGCAAAGGGTCATGACCCACATGTTGAGAACTGTTGTGCTAAACGGTCCATGATTAAACAGAAAGTTCTGCTTACTGTCAGGCCTAAGGGCGACTCAGGCACGTGTGCTACCTGATTCTTTACGCCCTTTCTCCCCCAGCCCCCTAACCTTGGCAGAGCTGCTCCCAAGCTGGGATTCCCTTCACTCCCAACTTTGAACTCATGAGGCTCAGTTGACTCCCATACTCCCTCCCAGCCCTACAGTCGGCCTTACTTCCAATGTGTTGAGACAGGTGAAGCCTGTGAATCCAAGTGAGTGCCTCCTCTCCCTCTTCTCCCTCCCTCCTCTCCCTTCCCCTCCCTTCTCTCCCTTCTTTCCTCTCCCCCTCTCCCTCCTTCCTCTCCCTCCTCTCCCTTCCTCTCCCTTCCCCTCCCTCCTCTTCCTCCTTCTTCTCCCTCCTCTCCCTCCTCTCTCTCCTCTCCCTTCCTCTCCCTTCCCCTCCCTCCTCCCCCTTCCTCTCCCTCCTCTCCCTCCCCCTCCCTCCTCTCCCTCTTCTCCCTCCCCCTCCCTCCTCTCCTTCCACTCCCTCCTCTCCCTCCCCTCCCTCCTCTCTCTCCTCTCCCTTCCTCTCCCTCCTCTCCCTCCTCTCCCTCCTCTCTCCCTCCTCTCCCTCCTCTCCCTCCTCTCTCTCCTCTCTCTCCTCTCCCTTCCTCTCCCTTCCCCTCCCTCCTCTCCCTTCCTCTCCCCTCCTTCCTCTCCCTTCCTCTCCCTCCTCTCCCTCCTTCCTCTCCCTTCCTCTCCCTCCTCTCCCTTCCTCTCCCTCCTCTCCCTCCTCTCCCTCCCTCTCGTTCCTCTCCCCTTCTCTCCCTCCTCTCCCTCCTCTTCCTCCTCTCCCTCCTCTTCCTCCTCTCTCTTCCTCTCCCTCCTCTCCTTCCTCTCCCTCCTCTCCCTCCTCTTTCTCCTCTCCCTCCTCTCCCTTCCTCTCCCTCCTCTCCCTCCTCTCCCTCCCTCTCGTTCCTCTCCCCTTCTCTCCCTCCTCTCCCCTCCTCTCCCCTCCTCTCCCTCCTCTCCCTCCTCTTCCTCCTCTTTCTCCTCTTCCTCCTCTCCCTTCCTCTCCCTCCTCTCCCTCCTCTCTCTCCTCTCCCTTCCTCTCCCTTCCCCTCCCTCCTCTCCCTTCCTCTCCCTCCTCTCCCTCCTTCCTCTCCCTCCTCTCCCTTCCTCTCCCTCCTCTCCCTTCCTCTCCCTCCTCTCCCTCCTCTCCCTCCTCTCCCTCCTCTCCCTCCCTCTCGTTCCTCTCCCCTCCTCTCCCTCCTCTCCCTCCTCTCCCTCCCTCTCGTTCCTCTCCCCTCCTCTCGTTCCTCTCCCCTCCTCTCCCTCCTCTCCCTCCTCTCCCTCCTCTCCCTCCTCTCCCTCCTCCTCCCTCCTCTCCCTCCTCTCTCTTCCTCTCCCTCCTCTCCTTCTTCTCCCTCCTCGCCCTCCTCTCCCTCCTCTCCCCTCCTCTCCCTCCTCTCCCTTCCTCTCCCTCCTCTCCCTCCTCTTCCCCTCCTCTCCCTCCTCTCCCTCCCTCTCCTTTCCTTTCAATGCAGGAATTTCTTTGTTTTCTCTCTTCCTTCTCTTTTGAGTCCCTCCTGTAGACGCACATCCCTAGAACTGTGTTCTTGGCATTTTCGTCTGTGAGCCTCCTCTGATTTAGCAGAGTCACCATCTAAAAGCCCCCATCTCTCCACCCTACAGTCTTTCTCCTGCTTTCCAAGTCCCCAGTCTTTCCCCTTCCCTCTGTGTCCAAACTTCTTTAAATGTACGTATACACATAGCCTCCACTTTCTCATCACTGGGTCACCCCTTGACCCTTTCCAGTGATGAAAATGACAGGTAGGGTCTGGCAAGGCGGCTCAGTGGATAAGGACATTTGGCATGCAAACCTGAGTTTGATTCACAGGACCCATGAGACATTGGAACCAGAAAATCAAATCCACAAAGCTGTTCTCTGATCTAACATGTCACACACATGTACAATTACAGTGAATAAATTCATATTTTTTATAGCGATGGGTACCATTTTAGGTTACTTACTGTGAGTCAACCGCATGCCCAGTGGTTTAAGATGCAGTTTCATTTAAAACTCAGAGTAGCTTCCTGGGGTTCTAGGGCCGCCTCCATTTTACAGGTACAAGACCAAGGCCTGCAAAGGCTAAGTAGTGCAGGGCACAGCCTGTCTCATCAGCAATGAGGGGCTCTGAACCCTGGCTTATCTTGACTGCAGAGTCCCTCTGGCACCCAAGAGGTAGACAAAGAACACCTCATTGCATCCAGGGACCTCCTGCGGCTTCTCACTTGGCATCAGCAGCCTCTGAATCTGCACAGTCTCATTCTGTGAACTCTGCCTGCCTGGCCATTGGTGACGAGCACATTTCTGGGTGCCTCCGCCTCTGTCCCCTTAGTCAGCCTCCCTTCATTTCCCACGGCCTAAAGCTACATTCCTAAAACACTTCATTTAGACGAGATGAAGATGATCCTCAGATGGGCTCTAGCACCCTGACTTCCCTCATGGACCCCATCTGCCACCCTCCCAAAGGTACTCTCTCTCTCTAACCTACTTTTGCTCCCACGTTGTTGTTGTTGTTGTTGTTGTTGTTGTTGTTGTTGTTGTTGTTATGAAGCGCACAGCCCTGTGGCCAGCCAGCTGGGTCTTCAAAGTCTCGTTAGATTATCTTCATCTTTCTTCATCCAAGTCCTATACATCGTCTGCGCTGGGTCTCGGACCTTGCCCCTTACAAAACCAGCTTCCATTACCTGGGAGCATTCACTTGCCAGCCATGCTTCTTGCCAACTTGTGTTGTATGATGAATTCATACATGAATTATAGTATCACACTTTCACAAAACCTTAAACTAATGTAGGGTTGTTGGCCCTCAAAACCTTTTTAAAAGAAGGCCCTACTTCATATGAACCTTAGCAAGATGGCATTACTTGGCCCCACAATGTGCCTCAGTGTTTTCCTCCCCCCCAGAAACTTGGCCGTTGGAGTTGGAGAGATGAGATGGAGGTTAGACGCTTTTGCAAAGAACCTGGGTTCAGTTCCAGTCACCCGTGTGGTGGTCTACAACTTCCTACTCTACCTCCAGGGTGTCCCATGCCCTCTTCTGGCACCAGGCATGTGTGTGCACATACATGCATACATGTAAAACACCTGTACACATAAAATGCATTTTAAAATATTTTTTAAAGTTGGAAACTCCTACCCGTCTGTCCCCAGTGCCCACATGAATGCCTTTATCCTCTTCAGTGACACAAAAAGCCGCCTGCTTCAGGAGGAATCTGCTGCAGTCTGCCTCTTGCTCCACAATCCTGTCTGCAGCTCTGACTGAACTTTTCTCTGCTGTGCTCTTCCTGAGTGCACAGGTTGTCCACCATAGCTGAAGTAAGGAAGTGGGGAGGGAGGCACACAATTCTTTTATAGAAACAAACTCCACAGTGTGTGTTCCAGCCCTTCTAGCTTTGTGACTGAGGGCAAGCCGTCAGCCTCTGTAAACTAACATCTTTCCTCCCCATCTTTAAACATGGCTTGCAGCTGGGGAGCCTCATCGTCTGAGATCTTGATGTACTGCCTTCAGAGACAAGACCTGTCGAGGGAAGGGGTGAGTTAGGAGAGCTAGGTACCAGTTTGCTGTCTCTCTTAAAGAATGTCTGTATTATAAATTCAGAATTATGTGTGTGTGTATTTATGCACACACACATATATATACACATATATACACACACTATATATATGTGTTTATTAATACCCATAGACAGATTTTCTGTAAACAGAGAAATGGTTGTACACTAAGCCAACCAAAGGCTGTTCGTCCATTTATTTCATAACAGCTATAGTTTTAAAACTAAGCTAGCAATAATGTCCCTTTGATAAACGTTTAAAGCTTGTCTGTTCCTCTGTTTGGGTCACTGTTATAAACAATGCTTCTATAAAGTTCTTAGCCTTAATTTCATAGAACATTTATCCAAGTATTTCTGAATGATGCATTACAGAAACAAAATTAGAGAGTCAGATAACACACATATTTAAAACCTCTGCTAGCTGAACCAAATTGCCCTCAAAAGTCTGAAACTAAAGTCTGCTTTGATCCTCAGGACTAGGGTTTAGATTTCCAACCATTAGCAAAGGTTATCTAGGAGCTGGGGGGGTGGGGGTTGGGGAGCTCAGTGGTGGAAGACATGCCCTAGCATGCACGATGTCTGTGAAGCTCTTGGTTCAAACCTAGAATCCCCAGAAGAAACAGACTATACAGAACGAAACAAGACAGGGATGCTGTATAATTTTTGGTTACCTCGTCTGCCCAAAACACCACCAACTGAAAACACGCAAATACGGGAACTTTATAAAGCCCGTTTTAAAGCTTGGTAATGCATGAGAGAGCTAGTTCAACTGTAAGTTCACTGTGGGTTTCCTTTTTAATCAGGTGGGTGATGATAGGGGAGGAATCGTCCTTTCTGTCAGTTACAAAGAAAAGAGAGAAGTGGAGATAAGTTCCAAGCCATTTCTCAAATGGTTCGTCCCAGGCCACAGGCAGCCCAGAGACAGTTCTGGGGACTTGATGGTGTCTGTGCTTAGAGAACTGCATGATGGGTTCCGGTCACCTTCCAGGGATGACCTGGGACCCCTCATTACATCCTCCTTCCTTGGTGGTCACCAGGTGATGAGGAACCCTGACTTGCAGTTTTGCTTTGTGGGTATGTACCATGGGGCAACTCTGTAGGCCTGTCCTTCAGCCACTTGCAGATAGGAAAAGGCCCTGACTCAGATTCAAGTCTCAGATCTGCTTTGTCCTATCCTTCAACCACTAAGTTGGATAAAAAAAAAAATAATTCATTTGAAGCAAGGAGCCACCCACTCTTAATTATAAAATCCTTGCAGAGAAAGGAGACATTGGGAGCATGAAAGCCAGTTTTATCAGTCTGACCTTTAGTGGATGGCAGACACCTCCTCACTCCTTTCACAGGTGAACAGGATGATAGGAAACAAAAATTCCAGGCCTGCGCCAAGAACCTCCCATCCACGTTGAGTCTGGCTGTGGAAATTTCCTTCAAAGCATGGTGTATTTGTTGCTTTATAACAGTCATGCAATTTCCTAGGCAACATTCGTAAATTTCCTAGACAAGGTAAGAAATGGGAGTAGGTAGAACTATTTTAGATTAATACTAAGGTCAGGCAGTTTCACTGTATTCCTACATAGTTTCCTTCATGCGGTGCTAACATTACAATAAATAATAAAGTGTGGCCAAAGATGGCAACCTAAAGTGATGGGTGGTGCTGACAGTCTATAGGCGCCATTCTGGGCCTGTTGTGTTTTGTGTGTAGTATGTGAGCTAAGGGTCCTCTGGACACCACCCTGGCCTTGCCCTAGAACTAGAGAGCTGGCGTTGAATGGCTCCATAAAACCCAGAGCTTCCTTCCCTCCTCCCTTCGCCTCCTCTCTTCTTCCTTATCACTCCTCTTCCTCTCTTCATCACTCTCTGTCCTCTCTTCGGCTGCCCCGTGTGCTCTCTTTCTTTCCCACCATCTACCCCATTGCTCTCTCTCTCCTCTCATCTTCCCATTTTAAACATTCAAAATATAGAGCATTCAAAATGATTCTGCACACCTCCCTTCTCTACCAGTGTGTGATGGTATCAGGTTTTTTGTGTCTTGGACCAGTTTTCTGGCAACATTTAAATATACAGATAGTAGAAATTGCTGGCAAATAGAACTGAGAGTTGTTTGCTATTGAAGTGTGCATGTGTACAACACACACACACACACACACACACACGCACATGCACACGCCGCCACCACCACCACCACCACCACACAAAGGGGAAAAACAAATGGTGATAGGAGTGTGTTATGTGCGTGAGTTCCTGTTCCTATTGACAGCTTCATGGTACTGTGAACTTAACAACGCTATCACCTGAAAAAAAGAAGCATTTCCAAGCTTCCAGAGGAAATGCTAGACTATCTGCAGGTGCAGATGGACATGAGAGCAGTATTATCTCAGACATACAAGATAGCAGTAAGTGTGAGTTCAAAGTAATTACCTGTATATTGACTTACTAATAGTTGCATGGATAAATTGCTTCTTTTAGAATGGGGGAGAGAAAACTAAAAAGGGAAAAAAAAAAAAAGCACAACATTAGAAGAATACAGAGTGAGACAAAGTAAATTACCCAGGGATTCAAAAGAAACAAAATTCAGAAAATCATAATTAATCAGAAAAAAAAATCAAAAGAAAATTGCTAAAAGACGGTAAAGCTGCACCACAGTTGCTAGAAGTCATGGTGTGAAACAGAAACAAAGCCTCATGGATTACACTTTCTAGATTTGTGCAAACAGAGATGAAACAGAGAGCTGAACAAGATGTGGATTGGTAAGGGAACCACGTGCAATAGCCAAATGTGTTAGGACTGGTAGGTAGAGCCAGTGATGGGAGCGGACTCACAGAGCGCTAACAACACAAGTGTCAAGTGGGGACAAAATGACAGATATAAAGGACAGTGAGTGGAAACCTGAACCAAGAAGCCAATAGCTGTGAAGTCGTAATGAAAACTATTGCCGAAAAAACTATTACCGAAATATATTCCCAAACTGGAAAAAAGAAGGCTTGAATCTGCAGGAAAGGCTTTTGGTGTATAGGGCTGTCACTGAAAAGTGACACTACTTGCTCAAGCCTGTGAGTTGGAAAACTTGATGTGGATCAGCTAGAAATTTGACTTTGAGAAATCCTGATTCCAGATATGGGTGAGCTTCAGGGCTGGGTTTTTGCCTGTGTCTTGGTATCTTCAAAGGCTGCATTCACTGACAGCCAAGTGGATGTAGTCATCCCAGGCTCACACATCTGCCCGCCAGGATGCCTGGATAAAGAAATCATTCTTCTGTCTAAACAGGAGTCTTGAGGTTCATCCTCAGGACTGCGTATGACTTACAGCTATGCCTGAGACACCGACTAAGACGGGAGACATGGGTTTCACTGTCTGTCCAGCACACTGAAGTTTAAGGAACACATGACTCCTTTTACAAAGTAAGGGAGAGAAGTGAAGATGAAGGACACAGCCCATGGAATTCACTCCAGAGACCAGCATAGCGCATCCCTGGAAGATGTTTTAATTGCATGGAAGAAGGAAAAAAACGTTAACAAGGATCAAATCAGTTCATTTCAGAATTTTACAAGAAAAGATTTTAAACGGCTTCTCTTTAGTTCCTTTCTGCATAGCAAGCAGCCAGTTAAGACTAGAGAAAACTCATGTCTTTGTGGAGGGTGAAGACGAATCTGTAGCTGAGGAATTTTGAATTCAACTGTGTTGTCTTAAATATGTGAAGGCGGCAGGAAGCTTCGTGTACTCCAGGGTTCCATAATCGTGTGTTAAGTTGGTTAAATATCGACTGACGGGCTGGTAAGATGACTCGGTCCGTACACGTATTCATTGCCCAGCTCGTTGACCTGACTTCATCCCCAGGATGTACATGGTGGAAGGAGAGAGCTGACTGCCAAAAGTGATCCCCTGACTTCCGTGTGTGCGCCCTCCTCATCCCATACACAGGGTAAATAAATGAATGTAAAACCCTTCACGTGTTAGTTAACCGTATTTGAACTAACGGAAGGGATCACAGGGCTAGAACTTGGGGAGTGGAGTGGCACCACCGTATGATGGATGCAAGACGAGAGTGCCCCCTGACCCAACACTCACCTCTCCACCAAAGCTCTGAGCGAGCTAGGACTCCAGCAGGCCGCACCTGTTTGTACTGGTCCCCGTAGGAATGTGGTTGGGTGAGGATATTTTTTTAAAACAACATCTGGATGAGGCTTAAAAGCAAATAATTTCATTATGACTTATTAGTCCTTATTATGAGAATAACCCTGTAATTGGACTTCAGAAGTACCCCCCCCCCCCAAAAAAAAAGCCTCAGGCAGGAGTGTACCATCGGATTTAAAGGTCTAATTAAATATGACTAAAGTCATGCCTCATTTTAGCCCACCAGTAACTTAAAAAACAGAAAACAAAAAACAATGTTCTCTCTAATGCCCTTTTAGGATACAGAGTGAGTAGAGCCCAGTGAAAACTGAAAACGGACTGGAAAGGGTAGTGAATGAAATGAGAACCCATTATAAAGGACGCTGGGACACTGGGAACTCACAATCCAAAAATCACATCAAATTCAACTTGTGAGAGAATTTGTTTCTTGTGGTGGTATTACTTCTGGCATCTCCTTGTAAACTTCTCTCTTTAAGTATAACCTATGACAGGACAAAAATCTGATTAAGAAATATGAGTGAAATTCTTTCATCCCAATACAGTTTATGAAGTGTCGAACTATCAAAGCATTTGTGCCGTGGTGACTTCCTCACAGGAGAGTGCTCTTGTAGTCATCCTGTTATGTATCTATAGCTGTTACTGATGTTGCTCCTCCCCTCGAACCTTACCCATTGTTTAGGGGTTGACATCATTCCATGCCTGTTGGTGAAGAGTCCCCTGCCCAGTAGAGATATGAGAGCGTGGACCTTAGAATAGGGCGATGGACCCAGTCTAACCATGTGGGTCTTTTATAAGTAAATAAGTACTGGTAGGTAGGTGATAGATAGATAGATAGATAGATAGATAGATAGATAGATAGTCAGTCAGTCAGTCAGTCAGTCTGTCTGTCTCTCAGCATGGAGTCAGAGGGGAACATCAGAGAGCTTGCAGGCTAAATGGAGCTGGCTGCTCAGATGTGTGCAGGGGCACACCAGGAACTAGAGAGGGGCCGCTACAAGTGAACAATAGCCCTGGCTCTCAGCCAGCAAGAAATCAGTCCGTTTTCAAACCACACTGCATTGGCTTTAGCCAACAACTTGACGAAGATTGGAAGCACCTTTACAGCTTTCAGAATAGCCCCCAGCTCTGCCAGTACCTCGATATCAGAAGTTAGCTGATCCATGCCAGACCTGGGCTTTGACCCACACAGAACTGTGAGATAGTGCACGACTTGTTGTAAGCCACTGGATGTAAAGTAATTAGTTAAGCGGCAATAGGAAAGCAATAAACCAACGTGGGAAGTACTGGCAAGAAGAAAAATGCCAGCAGTGGGATGGGCAGTAAACATCTCAGAGCATGCAGCACACAATAGCTGTCAATTGATGTCTGGCTAAGAATTGTTTAGGTGGCAAACAATGCAGTTCTGAGGCCAGGGAAACCCACAGGGCGCCTAGGCAGAGGCAAGCAGATCTCTGAGTTCCAGGACAGCCTGGTCTACAGAATGAGTTCAGGACAGCCAGGGCTACACAAAGAAACCCTGACTCGGAAACATATACATATATGCATATATATACATATATATATGTATATAGAGGGGGGAGAGGTACTAGATACATATGGACTAGTAACATTAAATCAAGATAAAGCAAATTATCTAAATAGACTGATTACATTCAATGTGATAGAAGCAATGCCCTGATGATAGCCAGTACAGAATTTTACCAGACCTTCAGAGAACCAACACAATTCTTCCTCAGAGTATTTCACAAAACAGAAAAGAAAGGGGCTTTTAAATCCAGCATTACCCTCATACCAAAACCAGAAGAACAACAACCAAAAAAAAAAAATTATAGGCCAATATTTCTGAAGAACATAGATGCAAAAATGTCAGTAAAATACTTTAAACTGAATTCAAGAAACACGTAGAAAGCAATGTAATCACTTTAATTTTACATTCCCAGAAAGCATTTAGTAAATGAGGTCAGTCTTTTTCAAACTTAATCTAAATAATATAAGCATTAATTCAACGTCGGCCCGCGCATCATTCGTCTCATGTTCACACTCACATATTCAACCAGCGTGCCTCATGAGGAAACGAAGCTAAAGCCAGGACGACTGAGCTCTTCTCAGTGAGAACCATTTCCCATACCTTGAAAACCCGAGCAGGTGTTTATTGCAGGCACTGGGGAATTTAGTGACAAAGAGAGAGAGCACCCGAGCCGCCCAGCGGGCAGGTTAGACCATGCGTGCCTGAGTGCTGAGCTACACGGTTGAGCTTCTTAAACTAAGAGCATAGGAAAAAGTGTTTCCCAAACCATACTAGAATACTAGAGAATCCTTGAGATCTTGAGATGAGCCCTCAGGTAGACTTTGGAGATGTTTAATTAGCGAGGACTTCATTAGCATGCCACAGAAATAGTGCGTTCTTAAGAAAGCACAACCTGGCTGCCGTGTGGTGTGGGAAACGGGCTCGCAGGGTCACTGTAGCACTGTAAGGGTTGCAGCTCCTTAGGAGTCCTTGCCATTCAGTTAAGCAGCATACACAGAGGAAGTCACACTTCCAGGCAGAGGCAGCTGGAGTGAGGGAAGCCAAAGCCAAGAGGCCTGGTAAGGACAGTCCTCCGTGAAGTAATAAGTAAGCCAAAGAAAAGACTTAGGAGGTCATCCAACGCACTCATAAACCCCAGCTATTACCAAAGATGAAAGGAAGTGAGAGGCCCGAGGAACAATAGGAAAGCGTGTCCCCCCCCTAGCACCTCCTTCCCTTTGGCCCATTGACTTTAGGGGGGAGGAGCAGCAGGGCTGCCCAGATGGCAGAGCCAAAATCCAGATAGAGAGGCGCTCCCTTGCCCTAAGACCTCTTTAGGAAATCCTGTTTGTGATGGTGGCTTCACGGGGAGGCTGTTGGGATCCCTTTCCGCACCGTACAAGCACACTTCTGGATGGGACTCTGGTTTCTCATGCCGAGTTTGAAATCTTAGTGTTGTGTGCACCTGGCAGGATAGAAACTACATACTGCGTGGCGCTCACGCCAGACCTTATTTTGCAAGCATTCACTCATCTTCCTCTTGCCATTGAACTGCTGGTCCCCACCCCCCCACCCCCACCCCCACTGTGTGAGTGTGCTGGGCAGTGACAGTTTAGATTGCCTTTTAAAAGCAGAAACAGACAAAGCCCCCATGGGCTTTGCATTACCTGGTTCTGTTAAGAGAATTCTTTTAAAAGCCTGGGAAATGGTAAATGTGCCTTAAAGATGGATGAGGGCAGGTGAACACATTGCAGAATCTAAACCAAAGCCACCGGCAGGCTCCTTCCTAACGACGTCATTTTAGATTTGCGTCTGAGCTGGAGCCTACCTTTGCTGTTTGAGTGTTTGGGCATCAGGGGCAGACTGTTAGTTTCCACACCAGGGCTCGGGAAATGAGATTTGTCATCCCTTGCAGGCAGGTGGCCAGGCTGTTACATAGAGATCTGGCTGGCTGATGGCCTCTAGGCATAGCAGCATGCCAGGGCAGCAGCAGCACGCCGCCCCCCCCCCATCTGACCCTTGACCTTACAATGGGGGGGAGGCACAGTGACAGCCTGGGGTGGACTGGAAACTGCTATGGCTGGCGGGGGGGGGGGGGGGGGGCTATTCCACAGACAGTTCTGTGGGAAGCCAGGCTGATGAGTGTCAGCTCCGTGCTAGGAGACACTTGTAAGACTAGAGACTGGGAACCTATAAGATGGCTGCTCTGACAATGAGTCTGAGTTCTCTACTCTCTTTCCAGGGTAGCCTAGGCCTTTGGGGGGAAAAAAATCCTGGCCTTTCCAGGTTGTGCATATCACTTAACATGGCCTGCATTTATTACGTGAATTAAGAGCAGATTTCACACAGCCTGTTCCTACGGGACTAGGTTAGTCATTAAGGTTAATTATTCAATAGTTAGAGGAAATATTACGATGGGGGGGGCATGTCGATTTCTGAAAACCTAGGAGTAGAGGTTTCCATTTTTTTTTTCCACAAAGAGAATTCATAACTGTTCTATTGCAGTCTTTTAAAATGGGGAAATAGTCATAATCTTCATCGTCTGTGTATTAATGATATTCTCTCCTCAGCTGTAAATGGCCCCTGGTCCCAATCTTCCACATCCTGGGGAGCTTCTATCCTCACAGGTAAAATGCAGCCCGGTTGTAGCAATGATGGACTCTGATCCTCCAAGCTGCTGCCTCTCGCTTCTATTTGTGTAAATCTGCCATTTGGAGGAAAATCTCAGGCAGTTAGATCAGGGCTACCCAGTGCTGGATGAAAATTTCTCTTGGTTTTAGAGTGGGTGCCACATGGAGCCATTGCTCTGACGTCACTGATAAGAAAACCTGGACCCACGTCCCTGTTTGTTTGGTTTTGCGTTTGTCCTTGTTTTGCTCAATAGCTTGTGTGAGTACCAAGTTTGGCCTTCATTTCCCTGGGACCCTCCAGGCCAAGTTCTGATTTTCCATCATCTTTCTAAAGCTGATACGACAGTCCCATGGGGAAGAAGAAGCCAGTGTCCCACTTGGATGAACTCTAAACCAAACACAATGCTTCTCTTCTCATCCCTGATTCTGGACTGTGGGGTTGTTTTTTTTTTTTTTTTATACCCCTATATTTAAAAAGCAAAAAATGGGAAAGTCCAAGCCTGAAGAGTAAAAACCTCACTTGCATGTGTGATGTTTTATACCAAGTCAAGGAAAGCACTCATTGTCACACATGTGACATCTGTCTTTGACCTTTTGGGTTAAATGTCATCTCTCAGATGCGATTGTGGACCACTGTCACTTCTCATCGGTTTCCTTCATTACATTTAGCACTTCCTTGATAGTTGACGTTCTTTTATCCTCCACTGTAAGCCTGACAGGGCAGACATCACAGCAGTCTTCCCATTCTTGGTTCCCCTAACTCACACCATGGCATCCTACCCTCCAGCATACGCAGCCAGCGAGCAAATGAGTAAGCTGCTGAGTGCTGCATGGCCAGCTGGCTCTACTTCCTCGTGGACTTGAAGTGATCACTCCGCTTATCACTTTCTTCGATTCTGATGATAAGCAGCTAATGAGAGCCGCTTGCTCTTTTTTTTTTTTTTTTTTTTTTTTTTTTTTTTTTTTTACATATTTAGTATTTATTTAATTTTTAAAATTATTTTACTAATTTATTCATATTACATCTCAATTGTTATCCCATCCCTTGTATCCTCCCACTCCTCCCTCCCTCCCGCTTTCCACCTACTTCCCTCCCCTATGACTGTGACTGAGGGGGACCTCCTCCCCCAGTATATGCTCATAGAGTATCAAGTTTCTTCTTGGTAACTTGTTAACCATGCTTATTGATGGTATTTGGTGTGTTGGTTTCTCTTTGAGAAAAGTGTGAGGGCTTTTCTGTCAGCCTGGGTCTCTGTTACAGTTTGAATATGAACTGTGTTTGAACATTTGGTTCCCACCTGTCTTGAGGGGGCCATGGGACTTTGTGGCCTGGCTAGGAGAAGTGACTCCCTGAGAGTGGTCCTTGAAGACAGTACCCACCTCTGGTTCCCGCCAGGCACTCTGCTAGCCCACTTAGATGTGAGAAGTGACACATGCAAGCTCCACCACCCCAGACATAGCTGTTCCAGTCTGCCTTCCTCACTGTGCTGTGGTCCCTGAAACCGTTAGCCAAGACAAATCTCCGTCCATTGTTAACTTTCTGCCGCTGATTTTGGTCATTGGGATGAGAAGGATAACTGAAACAGCCCCCGTCCACTAACAGTCACACGGCAGAAGCATCTGGAGGGAGGACACGGTAAAGTGAAGCAGTGGCATGAACCAGCTTTGCAGCCTCCAGTCCAGTCTCTCATCGTGTCTTAGCTAGGTGACTCATTAGTGACCTGTTTCAGGTTCTAAATGAGAGTATTCAAGCATAATTCCCTCACAGTGGTGCTTTGGGATCAGAACGGCATGCATAAAGCACTTGGTGTTCTTTTCTGCATTACATACACTCGGGAGCAATGATTACTGCCGTCCATGTTGTTAAAGCACCCATATAGAACAGGATAGCCTTATCTGTGATAACATCAGACATTGGGCCCTGCACTGCTGAGACTCTAGACAGCACCCTAGTCCTAGGTATGAGACTTAAACTTGGTCTGTGGCACATTGAAAGCATGGCCAAGTGACTCAGTAATGAAGTCATGCCTAGTCACTCTGGGGCTCTTTCTGTCTCTGCCCCTCCACCCCACCACAATCTCTGCAAAGGCCAGAGCCAAGCCTAGACTCTGGTAAGACACTGAGTACACAAATGGGCTTCAGAAACCCTATCGAATAAGACTTAGAATCCAGGCAGGACTCTTTGGGGCAGTGGCCCACTGACTGCTATGCAAGGTGTTAGGGCCTTCTGCCTTTGTAGCCCTGTTGCTATAGCATTTTACAGAATCTATAGGCAACCCCCAAGCCCCTAATAGACTCTTGTTCTGAGCCACAGGAAGAATTGCCTCACACCAGCTAATAGGGAAACTCCAAACAGTCAGCAGGAAGAAACTCAGAGAATGAAGAAAATGACTTATGTCTCACCGTTCCCCTCCACAGCCTTCTGAGAGGGGAGCAAGCAGACATTTGGCTATGAGACTAAAAGAGCACAGAATGTGCTAGAACTGTTTCATGTCTAGAGCTATGGGACTGGATGGATGGATTCAGTCAAGAAAAGAGCCTACAAAGATTGCATATAACACACAGCACAGTGCATATAATTAAAAGTCAAATCTCTGGGGTTGCAGAGATGGTTGTGTTTGTACCATCACTAGACACCGCCTTTCAAACTGGTTTATAGGACAGCTACTCCCTTCTCCCATCTCAAATGGAACACCATGCTGAGACCTTTCTAGTCTGATATTTCTGAAGCTCAGTGTTGAACCAGAAAGATGTATTTTAAAAATAATACCCTTATAAATTGGGCGTGGTGACACAGGTCTGTAATCTTAGCATTCAAAGGGTAGAAGCAGGGGGAGCAGAGTCAGAAACTCAATGTCAGCCTCAGCTAAATGGCAAGTTTGAGGTCAGCCATGGCTTCATGATACCTAGACTCAATAAGAACTTTTAAAAAGTGCACGCAGGTCTTGTGCTGTACAGCAGCCAGTTTACCCTCTAAGCCATCTCCCCAGCCTTAAAAGCTTTCCAGACCTGAAACCTACTTCCCTATGGGGAGATTTTCACTTTATTCTTCCTCCAAGGACACAGGGAATGTATACCATCACCATTTTCAAGGTATACACTTGTGTTGCACACACATCAACTCAGTAGTCATCGACCCAAAAAAAAAAAAAAAAAAAAAAAAAAAATAGTAGCAAGGGCCACCATAATGAGTTCCTGCATTCTTCAGGACCCACGGTAGTGAGTTCCACATTCTCGGGGGCAATCAGGAGGCTCAAGTGAGAATCTCCGGGAGTCCAGACCAGCATGGGAAATCTGGCAAGCCCTCATGTCAGGCGAGGGAGGAGGAGGGGCCGCTCAGTTCCCGTGTGTACTGGGTCGCTTCTGGCAGGATCCAGAGATGGAGATACTTAGACACTCTTCCTCCCTGGGTGGAGCAGGGAGTCAGCTTCTGTTCCTTTGGAAGCTCCAATGCAATAGAACCTGAGTTCGCTTGAGCTACTCTTCATCGTGTTTCCACCTATTAAAAAGTCTTGTCAGCTGCCTTAGGCCTTTAGTCTACAGTGATAGGCGAGCGGGTGAAATGGGTGACACGGGTCTGTTTGCTGTAGGCAAGTGTTAGCCCCTCCACGAAACCCCAAGCTCCCAAGAGAACCTTCTTCCCCTTGGACTGCAATGCCAGCCAGCTCTCTAACTCACATCCTCGCACCAACAAGGCAGACAGAGCAAGGTACAGGATACACACACACACACACACACACACACACACACACACGTTTGTTTCTTGGACAATGGAGCTGTGTGCCCTTTTAGTGCCAGCTGGTGCCCATGGCAACCCTAACCAGCTGAGTTAAGCCTCCAGCCAGGTGTAGCAGAGGGTACATGATTTCCTGGTACATTTGTTTTAGCAAGGAGATCAAGGAATAGGCTATTTGGAGAGGCACCTTTTGAGGAAGGAGAGGAGCATGGGTAAAGCTATGCCATGCTTTAGATTTGCTTCTGTTTCCCTTTTCGTCTTAAAATGGCTCAAATGTTCTCAAGCAGTGACAGTTGGGCTGATTGAGAGCCGTTAGTCAAATCCAGTGACAGTAATAATCTGTGGTTGGAAATGACTGTTAAAGTAAGTGCCACGCTATTCACTTGTGGTTTTTCCTCCCAACTTCCAATCATACCAGGCTTCCAGCGGGAGGAATAGAGTCTGTGGTAAAGGAAACCGTTGATAAAAGAAAGAAACCAGTAACTGTCACAGCCCATAAGACCAAGACAACAACAACAACAACAAAAAAATTACAGACAAGTGGAAGGCAAAAGAAACTGAACAACGCGTCTGAGCCTAGACAGTTTAATGTGATCATGAGGCATGAGGCTAATGTGGTGCTGCCTTGGGCTCCCATTCTTCAAGTGAGAAAAGCTTTAAGCAGTACACCATGTTGTCCACTATACTGTGAGCAAGAAAGTTGCTCTTGAGGGAATCAGAGGACAGGCCCTTGGAACGGTTGTCAGTTTTTTTACATTGCCCCTAAGACCACTAAAACACGGAAGGCTCTGGGGGCCCACTCATAAGTTACCCAGAAGCCAGATTTACCTGGTCATCATCCTTTGTGGTGACTCTTCCAGAATAAGTACTCAATAATATTGCCCCTTTTAGAAATTAGGAAGAAACACATGTTGTAACTTAGTGGGCTCCAGACGGGCTTCTCTCAGGACGGTGTGCCCAAAGGACCAAGAGCTTCAGGAACAGAAGGAGTGATCTGCATTCCGAGTACTGGAGAGTTGCCTGGATCTGTAAGATGAGTGAGCTCTAAGGTCCAGCATAACCGCAAGGACAGTTTGAACAGGACTCCCAAAGCATTCCACCCACCCCCAACAAGAGCGTAGCGTTCTCACCAGCCCTCCGACCTCATCTCAGTGTTTGTAAGATGTTCCCTGTTTCCCCCATCTCATTATTTCTAAAATCAGGGCTTGAGTTGCTATTACTCAGTGGCATCCTGACTTCAGTGAAATATGGTGGCTCTGCCTAGAAACCAGAGTGCAGCATTACTGCAAACTGTTGGCACCAGTGGCTGGCTAACTCAACGTCAAAAGACATTTCAAGTCCAAGTAAGGAAACCCATATTTAATCTGTGGACACAGCTGTTACAATGTAGTGTGTGTAAGTGAGGTTACTTTGAGGCAGTCACAGAGCCCTTGAATCGATTAAAGAGAGTTGACCTTCAAAGTGAGCATGAAGCTCGCAGATCACAGCTAGTCCTGGGCAGAGCAGGACAAGGTCCCCGCCCAGCCTGGGTGTTGTCCTACCGCTGGCCAAAACAGGCTCAGTGAAACCGACACCACATCTGCTCTGAAGCATCCTTCAGTCTGGATGTTGACAGAACTCCCAAATGAGTAGTTAAAGGTACCAGAAGGTTCACCTCAAATAAGGGGTCTGGAAGACAGGAGACTAGGAAATTTTGTTCAGTTGTGGGACCTGGCCACCATGTGGTGCTGTCATTTAGCAGGGGTGCTCAGCGTTGGCCTCCCTGAGAGGTCTTGGCTGCGTCTAGGTGCCAGGCTCACCTTTCACAGTCAAGCATTTACTTGAAAAGATAGTATTGATGCCATGACCAAAGATAGCTAAATGGTTGCTTTTGCTACATTTTTGTGGATTAGTAAAGAAGAGCATCTAATGGCATGCACCACACGCTTCGCCACTGAGATATCTTTGAAACTTTTAACACATAAAAGCAATGCGATCTAAAGTGCATGTCAATGAGCAATGTATACAGTGTCTGTTGTCATAGGTTAGAACATTATCTGTAGCCTGTTAAAGCACTTTTTAGAGGGTTCTAATTAATTAGCTGAGGCGAAGGGACACAGTGCAAGCTTCTAAATGTTTCAACTTCTCTTCAGGCAAGACGGACACCATAGTCACTTCCTGTCATCCTAGTGCTTAGGTAGAGGCAAGAGGATCAGGAGTTCAGAGTCATCCTCAGCTACCTACTACCTAGAAAGTCTGGGGCCAGCCTAGGATACCTGAAACTCTGTCTCAAAAAAAAAAGAAAACTTACCTGGAGTCTTACCTTTTATGTATTTTCTCAAAATACACAACCAACCTGTATATATACACCACTGGATAATACACTTGGCTGTTCATCACATAAGGTTGTACATTCTGGTATGTGATTTTTTTTTTCTTTCTTTCTTTTTTTAACTTAACCTCTTCCAGTGTCAGTTCCTGTCATTAAAGTAGGAGTCACATTTACCCAGTAGGGTGTTTTAGAGAAGTAATTGGTATAATGCCTGTAAGGCAGCTGTTCCTGTAGCAAATGCTTGGTATTTGGTAAGTGATAACTTGGTGATGGTGTTCTCTGTGTCTTTTTAGGTTACAGCACTTTTTAAAGATACGTTTTAAATTGAAATAGAATTCTATCACTTTCCCTGTTTTTCTCCCTCCAGCCTCTCCCATATGCCCTATTCTCCAGTTGCTAGCCTTTTTCTTTTATTATAATAATCACATATATGTGTGTGTGTGCATGTGTTTGTATGTATCTGTGCATATATTATACATACAACCTGCTGAGTCCATTTTTGTTGTTTGTGTGTTTATGGTTCCAAGGCTGACCACTCTTCATTGGACAGCCAATAAGGGAGTTTTTGCCAGGGAGAGGCTAATTCTCGTCCTCCCAGAAGCCATTAGTTGCCAGCTGTTCTTTGCCTGGGGCAGGGGTAGGATCCTGCGAAACTCTCCCCCTTCCACGTTAATGTGACTATTGGTACTTCTACTCTGGTCTTGTTTATATACCGCTTTCTAGGAGAGACTGTTTCAGCCCCTCTTCTCCCATGTTCCCTGAGCCATAGATTCGGGAGCTGCAGTGTAGACGATGTGTGCATTGGTGCTGGTTCGCCATGACCCATTGATCTGTCTCTGCACTGGGTCCAGTCATGGTTTTTCTGTGATGGTCTCCTTGTGCTGTGAAGGTAGCTACCTTCACCTGTGGATATAAGGATAAGGGTCAGAGTGTAGGGAGGACTGACTCATGCTGGCCTAGCAAAGTGGCCGTAGCAAATTGTTTTCTAAGGTCCATGACCCCACTGGCCCTGTGGCTTCTCTGTCTCCACCCTCTGGGAACTCATGGGCTGCCACACCACCCTATGTTTAAGTAGGTGCTGAAGCTCTCAGCTCATATTTTCATGATGATGCAGCAAACACTGTAACTGCTGAGCCTGTTCCGCCCCCCCCCACCTCCCCCATCACTTCCTCCCTTCCTCCCTCCCTCCCTCCCTCCCTTCCTCCCTCCCTCCCCCCCCCATCCATAATTTGTAACTCATGGTTTTCATCCCATTTCTCTAAGACAGGTTATCTAGGCTCAGTGTCAGTGTTGGGAGTACCACCGATAAACAAACATGAATAAAACATTTCACATCTGCTAACCAAATATCATTAATATGTTCAGAAATGACTGTATTTCATGTATAGCTATATCACCAGCATTCAAAACAACATTCAACACTCAGTGACTATTTTCTGAAAAGACAAGAAAAGTGAGCATAATGTCAGACCTTCAGTTAGTCAGGGTTTTTAAAAAAGATTTATTTATTATTTAAACACTGTTCTGCCTGCATGTGTGCCTGGTGCCCAGAAGAGGGCACCAGATCTCATTATAGATGGTTGTGAGCCACCATGTGGTTGCTGGGAATTGAACTCAGGACCTTTGGGAAAACAGCCAGTGCTCTTAACCTCTGAGCCATCTCTCCAGCCCTCAGTTGGTGATTTAATCTCTCAGGGCCTCAGTATGTCCATCAACATAAGGAGAAGATCACGTTGAAGAAGAGTTGGGACAGAGCACTTGGCAGCTGGTACACCTTACTGCTTTGGGCACAGAACAGGAAGGCATGCCTGCTCCTCTGAGGGTCATTTTCCAGATTGTAGCAGCCTTAAAGTTTCCTGATCTTCCAAGAAGAGACTTGATACCCTATGAGAATATATAGGGGGACGTAATCCCCCTCAGGAACAGTCATAAGGGAGGGGAATAATGGGAAAATGGGGGAGGGGGGGAATGGGAGGATACAAGGGATGGGATAAACATTGAGATGTAACAAGAATAAATTAATAAAAAAAAAAAAAGTTTCCTGATCTTTGGAAACATCACACACAGTAGAGCACCATGGGCAAATTAAATCTAGAGAGATTTGGTCCAGAGAAAGGAACAAAACAACAGTATTAAGTCTTCCTTGCAAAATTAGTCATAATGAAGCCAGGAAAATGGGGGGAAAGGAGAGGCTGATGTAGGACTAACAAAAATGAGACATTTTGGGGGTGAGTGAGTATTTATCACATTGGCCACCTGCTCGGCCATGTCGCTTTGACCAGGCAAGGCTTTTCTGCCTACCCACCCCCTCCTCCTGGCAGTGCTAACTGCTTTGTTCACGTGGTTTATTAATTTCTTATATTACTCTGGCCTGTGCTGCCGCATGGCCAGAAGCTGAGACACCAGGTTTTTACAGATGAGCAGAGGTTAAGTGGCCCCTTGCCCTCTGTGGTTCATTAATCAGTTACAGGGCCAGCGTCAGGAGCCTGGCCTTCCGCCTCTTGGCTTACCCCGCCTTCCATTACATATGACTCAGCGCTTCTGTCCTCCTGAAGTCTCTGTAGCGGACACAGTCTTGTCCTGGCCCTCTAGAAACAGCACTTCCACCTGGCAAAGCTGGCTGGCCAAGGTTACCCATTCCATGTGTTTTTTAAAAGCTAGACTTAGTCCCCAGGGGGTGGGTGGGTAGCAATAAATCATGCACCAAAAATAACACCTTAACTGCTAAATTCCGCTTAGTAGGTGATTTCCCAAGGATGAGCCAGCGCCGTGAGTCATTGTCCTGAGCACTAATTCGAACATTAGTTCTGTTTTACTACCTCGGCGCATGCTTTTTAACCTTTAGAGCCTTCCTGGGAAGCTCAGAGTCTCCTTGCTACGAATATAAAACAGACTCTTCTTAGTCCCTCAAGGGTCCCTCTTTTTTCCCCACTTCTCAAGTATGAAACTACCTAGGGTTCAGGCAGTCAGGTAGATCTAGACAGAACAACAGTTAAGTTTCTGTGGTGTTGCTAATTGTGCCATCTTGTTCCTCGCATTAAAAATGTGCAAAGTAGAGGTGAGTGTAAGTGCATGTGTGCAACTACATCAAGAAAACAATGGAACTTGGTTCAGTTATATCAAAATTTACATAAATATAAAGATTATTTGAATATGAAAAATGTATGCCATTTTCCTAAATGAAATTGAATGTTGCAAGGACATGAAATATTTGCAAACCCACTTATAGATTTTTTTTTTTAAAGCTCCGATTCAGAATTCCAGTAGCATTTGCTAAAGGGTATTTGGAAGAGTTAAACTGGTGAAAATAGCCAAATCTTGGGGCGGGGTGGGGGGTGGGCGTGGAGCGGCGAGCATAAAAGGAGATTTCTGCTACCAAGCACAGACTGATGTAGGATGCGGTTATGATCATGAGGCAGTGTGGCTCTAAAGGAGAAGCAGGCATTAGTGGGCCAGACTAGAAAGCCCAGGTATAAGTTACCATAGGTCACAGATCTTTCCAGGTAAAAGGGGGCTCGTTCATCAAATGAAGCAAAGTAAACAGTCAACTTGTGAGAAGAAAAATAGTAATCAAATTAAGATTCTCACTAATCCTTGCCAAACAAATGACAGCCGCTTCAAGAATCAGCTAGAAAAGTGAGACAATGAGGAGGATGAAGGAATCTGAGGAAATATTTCAGAGCCTAAAAATGGAAATGGACTTCTAAAATATTAGAAAGTCAAAGGCCAAAACTTGATGTAGTTCAGTAAATAGAAATCGAAGGGCTGGAGAGTTGCTTCGACCAGTCAGAGGTAGGATCCCAGCACCCAGGAGCAAACCTGGCACCCTGCAGATGCTTACAGCTGCAATCCCCCGGGCATCCACTGTCCTCCTCCGGCTTCCTGGGCACAGGCTGATACACATAAACTCCCCCACACAAAATGATACTTTTGTAAAATTTAGGACTTTGGGGTAAGGAGCTTGCTCAGTCAGTAAAGTGTTTGCGTAGCAAAACATGAGCGCTCAATTCTGGAACCTCAGCACCCACGTAAAAAACTGGACATGGGGGCTGGAGAGATGGCTCAGTGGTTAAGAGCACCACCTGCTCATCCAAAGGTCCTGAGTTCAATTCCCAGCAACCACATGGTGGCTCACACCATCTATAATGTAATCTGATACCCTCTTCTGCAGATAAAGCACTCATATGCAATAAATAAAATAAATAAATCATTTTTTAAAAAACTGGACATGGCAGCACATGCCTGTAATACTAATGCTGGGGAAGTGGAGACAGGGGGATTCCTGGGGCTTTCTGGGTTAGCGCCTTGAGTGAAAGCCCCTGTGTCAAAACACAAGGCAGAGAGGCAGTAAGTACAACAGGGCTAACTGGGTTTATAAACACAGTTCTGTTCAGATGACACCAAAGAGTGGAAGAAATTCAGATCCCTCTCCCGTCCACATATTCTTTGGTTCAAAGGCAGTTTAAGAAAATGACACATTATTCTATAAATACCTCAGGACAGTTTGTCCACATTTGACACTTCCATTTCCTAAAATGAAAACCTCACTGGCCCACAGGGATTGGGGGGAGGGGCGCGGAGTGGAGGGTCTGGCTTTGTTCTCCGGCGTTATTTCAACAAGCACATCCGAACGCTATGAACATCCTGTGCTGAGTCATCACAGTTGTCAAACACCAGCGTTCCTTTGTTTGACCCCTGCTCAGCTAAGATCTGTGCAAGCACGGTACCAGAGAGTCTGGATCGTGGAGTTGTGTTTTGTTCATATCTGAATTTGCATCTGTCACATACCCAGTGTGTCCACCCATGAACAGCTACATTCTTCAGCTATTACTGAAGGGGGAAAAAAACATTCAAATAGGCCTGTTCCATCCAGATAGTCTGAAATTTCTGAGGAATGCTGTGGGCTTTGTTTCCTGTGCTGGGTTGTTGAGTTACCACACAGTATTGGGCCCCCATCCAGAATGAGCCAGAGAGAGCAAATACTTACTGTGCTCACACAGGAGCCCAGCTGTCTTCACCCTTGGAAAGGAGAAGGAAAATACGGTCCTTACCCTACAATACAGATTCTGAGGGAGCAGCCCAGAGCTCTGAGGATGTGTCCTTGGTCCCTGTCTTCCCAGCGGCTGGAGTCACATTCAGCATCACCACCTTCTTGTCTCTAGTCTTCAAGGGGGATACTACCTCGCCAGGGTGGAGGTAACACTCAGACTACAGTGCAGTCCAAGTAAACAAGTTGGCTCAGCAGTGCAGAGCACTGGCTGCTGCTCTTAAAGAGGACACAGGTTCAATTCCCGGCACTTACATGGCAGCTCACAGCTGCCTGTGACTCCAGTCCCAGGGACTCGTACACTCTCACACAGATGTGCAAGTATGCAAAACACCAATGCACTTAAAATTTTTAAAAAGTAAAAAAAGAAAGACAAGGAAACTTAAGCTGGCTCTTGGGTCAGTACAGTTTGATCTGATAGGACGTGGGCTGCTTTGTTGATTGGACAGTACTAATTTTGCAGTTCTCGGAGGCAAATAGACAACATTCCTGATTCTCAAGGGCCAGGGTCCACATTTTTATACTAAGCAGGTTCTAAGCTTAAGAGGGGAAATGAGAATCCAGTCTTATATTTATAGCATATTTATAGCAAATGCTGGATGCTGTTTGCTGCAACTTGTGGGCCATTTGTGGTACTCTGATGCTTGTTTCTTTCTGAGCAAAGCTTTTAAAAGCCAACCTATTAGTTTTTGGGTTGGTTTTGTTTTGTTTTGTAGGTGTGTGTATGTGCGCTTGTGCTAGCACACAAGTGGAGAGTAGAAGACCACTTCTCGCACCATATGGGTCTCAGTTGTTGGGCTCAGTGGCAAGTGCCTTTGTCACTGAGCTCTCTCTCCTGACTCATAAAGTATACTTTACGATAATATAATAATAAGCCAGCCATGCCAACTAACAGACTCTTTGATTTCAGAAGTTTTTAATGGTTATTTTCACAATTTTTAAAGCTTCAACTCTGGGGGGGGAAATGTCACTTCTTGATAGCTACAGCTATTCATATTGGAGTTTTTTCAAAGTGATGATGGTGATGATGGTGGTGATGATAGAGAAAGAGAGAGAAAGAAAATGTAAGTACAGTAGTGATCACACCTGTAGCTGAATGCCTAAAACACACTGTGGCAAAAACAAAAACAAGCAAACAAAAATTACTGTGTCAACGATTAGGAAAAAGAAGTGGCTTGTTACGTTCATCTGGTTAGCGTGTGCGCACGCGCACGTTCCCGTGCTATGCGTATGTAGGTCAGAGGACAGCTTTTGGGAGGCGGCTCTCTTCCTTCTACCACGAAGGACCCAGGGATCGACCTTGGGTTTTTGGATCGCCAGGCTTGGCAGCAAGCCACACCGAGCCTCTCCAGACCCAGAGGTGGTTTCCGAAGCTCTGTCTTTTTCTAGATTGGCGTGTCTTCATTAGGTGGATGGGCTTGTGTATTCCTCTGAAGTCAGCCCTGTGAAGGTTTTCTCTCGTGTATATCCAGCTGCAGTCAGTGGCATATGCTCGGTTAAGTTCAGTTCTCTGTTGCTGTGCATCAGAATCATGGCCAGTGACTTCTTCTCTTAACGATTTTCTTAGTCTTTCTGTTCATGTAAACGGGTGGTTGGCATGGTAGATGTACTAATTTTAGGGTTTTGCGTCTCGTAAGAAAAGCCATGGGCTGGAGAGATGGCTCAGAGGTTAAGAGCACTGGGAGTGATCTCTGGTTTAATTTTGATTCTCAGCTTCGAATTACAAATAGTGGGATACCCCTTTTCCTTGTGTTTGCCTTGTTCATTTTCATCCTCCGCCCCCCATCACCGTATCGCTCATGCTCTAGTAAATGTGACCCCTTTGCAGAACACTAAGTTATTCACATCTGATGCCAAAAGCAAATTTCATTCAGCGGTTTATTTTTATGGCGATTATCAAACGCACAGAGCCCCTAAGTAGAGATGCTGGTACACGCCTCACCTCCCTAGGGGAGCATTTTCCCATCTCTGCCCCAGTCCTGTCTTTTTATTAGGGAGCTTTCTTTCTTTCTGGACTGCTTTCCCACAAATACATCTCCTCCAACCCCTTCTCTAATCGTTTAGTCTTTATTGCGCCTTTGCTGTACTTTTTTCTCTTGCGACTTTCTCTCCCCTTGTCTTCCGAGCGTCCCATCCTGCCTGCATGCCTGTGTGAGGTCAGCACCGAGGCACAGTTCCATCCTGCATGCCTTCCTACAGTTTCTCTCATGGTTTTGGCAAAAATTCTGAATTAGGATAGTAGTTGTGAATGAGGCTCCAGTTTTTAAATACTCTTTGTTTCCAGGCAGATGCCATCTAGTGCCTCATGCAGGCTGACGAAAGCCTAAGTTGACTGAAAAATCCAGTTTGGTTTCTCTGTATGTTTCCATTAGTGTTTACATACTTATGCAAATACACATGTGCACACTTGAATTGGGTGGACTTGAAAAACCAGGATGGCAGAGTTTGAAACAAGGAAGTGAAGTTGATGGAAGAGAAGGGGAGGTTTTAAAGGGATGGAGCAGCTGCCGTGCAGTATGTGTCCACTGAATTCATCTGTGGAGAGACGGGACTGTGTATTAAACGCTGTAGACGCAGAAAAGCTAGTGCTAAGGCAGAGCGTGCGGACAGAGTGCAAAGCAGAAAAACTGTACCATCTCAGTAGGTTCACCACTGAGTCTTCCATCATCACCACATTGTATTTCAGAACATTTTCTCACCCAGAAAGATACTCGGTGCCCATTCATTGTCAGCCTTAGGGAGCCGCAGCTACAGTAGCAACAGAATTGATTTCTCAGGAGTCAAGAAGTACAAAATGCACAGCCAGGAGATCCCTTGTCTTGTCGAGTGAGGGCCTTTTCCTTCTGGGCCACCACCGTCAAGGAAACATGGTGAGGGTCCCTGAAGGTCTTCTCTCAGGATGCTCGCTTGCCCCATTCATGGTCCAGTTCACGAGCAAAGGCCTGACTTTTTGACCATCACTTTGAAGGTAGGATTTAAGCATAGGGACTTTTCAGGGACATAGATATTGTACCTATCAGATAGTCACCCAGTGAACCCCAGCTCTACATACGCACAGCTCTAGGTTATGGTTCTATAGCTCTGTGTCTACACAGATGTGTTCAAGTCTTTGTACAGACTTGTGTTTCCGGTCCTATAGGGTGTGTGCCTAAGTATGCCTAACTTCTTGTTTTTCACAAACTAACTCCTCGATTTTCATAAACTGTCTTGTGCATTTTAATTATAAAAGTTATGTCTAAAATGTGTTCCATTCGTGGCTAGAGCAATGGCTCGGTGGTTAAGAGCGTGAACTGCACTGGCAAGGGACCCTGGGCTCAGCTCCCACGCTGGGTGGCCCACAACCAACTGTAACTCCAGCACCAGAGGATACCATGCCTTCTCCTGACCCTCACAGGCATCATGTACTCATTGCAAACACACACACACACACACACACACACACTGTTGTTTTTCATAGCTTAGAAAACATTATAAAAGTAAAACCTTGCTTGTTCTCCCAGCGCAGGTTCCATCTTTCTTCAGCCCGTCTTGCATCAAGTGTCTCCATCTCTTGGCACTTGCCTCATCCTTACCCCGTCAGGCTCTTGTCATCTCTCTGTGCACTGACCAGCCAGTTGTACCTCTTGGCCTAATTTTATCCCCTCTAACTAACTCGGCAAAGCCTGGCCCAATGCATCTCTCTAAGCCACACCTATTTCACTGCCCGTTGACACCACAGAGAGCATCCTGCCCACTCCCGAAGTTCTTTCCTCCTGTAAAGTAATTGCCTTCTGCGCAAGAGGGCTGACCAGGCCACTGCCACATAGTTAGTACATTAGTAAATATTAAATGATTGCACTAAGCATGGAGCTTGATCGTAACACGAGCTAGTCATCCCCAAGTAACCACGCATTCACTTCCTTCCAATGAGAGCAAAGATCCTCGTGGTAAATATGTGTGTTCATAAATGCATGTTTACAATTTAACAAATGTGTGCTAGCTATAAATTCCCAGTACAATTCTAATAACTATTATGTGGATTCTGAACTTTTATTTTTTTAATTGAGTTTTGTTGATGAGTATCTATGTGCGTGTGTCTATATGGGCACCATGTATGTGCAGGAAACCACAGAGGCCTAATGAGAGCATCAGGTCCCCTAGAACTAGAGTTTACAGGAATTTGTGAGCCACCTGATGTAGGTCCCATGGTCCTTCTCAAAAGCAGCACATACCCCTGAGCCCTGTCTCCAGTCCCTCTAAATGCTTTATGTATAAAGAGCATACATAATGTTCTCTAAGTTTAAATATGGTGTATTTCATAGCACAGGCTTTTGTATCTGCCTGCCAGTTAAAGCCTTATGTGCTAAGTGTGTAATTTAGTGTTTATTAAGCAAATCAATTAATTGACTTTTGTGTTGATTTGTGTAGCTGGTGATTGTAGAGTGATAGGTTAACTTTCTTAGATAACAGCTGTAGAAGGGAATGTAGAGCAAGTAAAAATAAAAAATAGCAAGGTAGTATTTTTGAAAAGGTCGCTTCGTGGGCATGGAAAAATCCTACCGGTCGAGAAAAGCAGCAGCTGTAGTATGGCCACGGTTCACATACAGGTTCCAGAGGTGTTCTATAGGGTGACCCCTGGCTTCCAAGCCTTTTTAGGACAAGGAAAGCATTTATAAGTTCAATCTTTCATCTTCCACTAGGCATGAGTCACTTCCTTTCTGTAGCAGACATGTCAGTGTGCAGTCTTGTACTAGGAAACACCCCACTGTTCACTGAGGTTACATATTTGTATGTTCTTTTTAGGTGTTTGTTTAAGACGACGTTAATCTGAAACTTGGCCCTTTTGTAATTTAACCCCGAAGAACCCGCTCATAACAACCTTAATATGTGGAGATTGAAGTGTTTGCAAAACTACATACAAAAAGGGACATGATTTTGCTGGTTCTGAGTTAATGAGCTCTCTTTAGAAAAATCAGAATCCCCCCCCGCCCCCTGACAAAAATTCCTTCTTTCTTTGCTTAGTTATAAGTTCTTCAAGACAGTAATGACTGTATAGAGGTCACCATATGGTAACAACCTCTTAGTTGTTTTTTAGTTCTTGGCACAAGGTCTAACTTATGTAGCCTTGCCTGGTCTGGAACTCACTGTGAAGACCAGGCTGGCCTCACTGGAATGCTGGAGTTCCAGGTGTGTGCCACCACCCGCAGCCTCTTCTCTGTTCCTGCTCTTGCACCATCTGAACCCCTTCATCTTCCAGATTAGCAAGAGGAGTGTATGCGACTATGTATGTATGTATGTATGTATGTATGTATGTATGTATGTGTGTGTGTATGTATGTATATGTATGTTCTCTCTGTCTCTCTCTGTGTCTGTCTGTCTGTCTCTCTCTCTGTCTCTCTCTCTCTCTCCATGTATGTGTGAGAGAGAGAGAGAGACTGTGATACTGTGTGTGTGCCTCTGTGTCTGTCTGTCCCTTCCCTCCCCCCCCCCCTTTCTAGATCTGTTTTGAAGCTGGCCATTCTAATATATGATAAAATAGCATTTAGTGGACCCTATGATGGGTGCTATTATCTCCATTCACAAATGAGTCAGCTAAGAATAAAACAGGCCAAGGGACTTTCCTAAAGTCATTTGGGGAGAGATGTTTGAGTTGGGTGTTTCCAGAACAGTCCATACGAGGCTTTTCTCCACTCACCAAACATCCTTTAAACTCTAAGCTAGGAACATAGCACAGTGGTAGATTGCTTGCCTAGCACTTGGGAGACCCTAAGTTTAATTCCTAGCACCACCAAAAAATATGTGTATATATGTATTAACAAAAAGAAAGGCATGTAGAGAAGATTCCAGGAGTGGCTTGAGGAAAATCCTTGCCAATAAATGCCAGAAAGTGTGCATGTTCTGGCACGGCGGTGCTGTGGAGGACATTGAACAGAGAACCGATTTGCTATAGTTTAAAAAGAATACCATATTGCCATTGGATTTTACAATGCACTCCTCATAGTAGGAAAAAATGCTTAGTTATTTAAACAAAATTTCTTTCTTTCATAAAGGCTGCCACGGCTATCAAAGGTGGCTTAGTGGGTAGAGATGCTGTTGCCAAACTTGACAACCTTAGTTTGGTCTCTAGCACTTGCATAATGGAAGGACAGCGCCCACTCCAAGCTGACCTCTGACCTCTACACATGCACTGTGACCCTTGTGTACGACAGAGCCCACTCCAAGCTGACCTCTGACCTCCACGGATGCACTGTGACCCTTGTGTACACACCCAAAGGGAATAAATTACAAATTAATGTAGTTTTAAAAACAGACTTTTCTCTTTACATTAATTGTTATAAAGTGTGGAGAGATCCCTTTTGTAACAGAAAAACTTAGAAATAAGCTAAAATTATTATTCATAAAAGTGAGTTAGGGGTGTAGTCCGCCTTGGTGGTAGAGAATATGCTTGACATTTGTAAGATCCAATGCCCCAAAATAGATTTTGTTCGTGATACTCAATTTCCAGGCATTATCCACACACATACAGATATTGACAAATAAGTTGGCTTCAAAGTGTGACATGACAAAGCCCTAGTTCATGTGAGAGTTCAAACTAGGGAAAGACCTCTAAGGGAAAGAATTCATGCAAGAAGAAAAAGAGGAGGACGAGAGAGGGGGTGTGAGGGAAAGAGAGGGAAGGAAGGAAGGAAAGATCATTGTTGGGGGAGGGGTGTGAGCACATGCGGAGGTCAGAGGGCAGCTTGAGTGTTGGTCCTTGCCTTCCAACTGGGTCTCTCTGTTGTGTGCTGCTGCCTACACAGGCAAGCTGGCCCACATGTCTTAGGGGAGTCTCCTCGGCCTCCCATCTCAACATTAGAACCTGTGCTTAATAATAGAAGGTTGATCATGTATTTCTAATCCTCGTGATGTCATTTAGATAATCAAGCATTTGGGTGCAAAGAAAGAAAAGTATTGCTCTTAAGAAATTTGTATTCAGACAGCCAAGGCTACACAGGAAAACCCTGTCTTTCTTGGTGGGGGGGGGGGGAAGCTGGGCACGGTGGCACACGCCTTTAATCCTGGCACTTGGGAAGCAGAGGCAGGTGGATCTCTGTGAATTTGAGGCCAGCTTAATCTACAAAGGAAGTCCAGGGCAGCCAAGGCTATACAGAGGAACCTTGTCTCAGGGGGAAAAAATGTGTATTTGGCACTTTATAATAATAAAAGGTAATAAAAAATAATAAAAAGTATGAACAAAAGAATGGAGAAGGGCCTTAAGGATCCAAAAGGGTTGTTTTTCTAGTCTATTTGTAAATGAACCCCTTATACTGGGTAGTAATTTACAAACAACAGACATTTATTGTGCACTGAGGTAAAGATGCCAGTGGGTCCCTATGTCGTGATGATTGTCTGCTTCCAAACGCCAGCTTCTTGCTGCCTCCACACACAAGGCGGGAGAGCCAGGGCCCATCTTTCCACGTCTCAGAGCACGAGTCCCATTCATGAAAAAGAGTCCCCACCTGAAGCTCCACCTCCTGGCACCCACATTCAAACCACAACCCCCACCTGTGAGTACATGTGCAGAGACCAAGGTAGAACAGGAACGTGAAGGTGAGTAGAGGGTCAGAGGGCAGTGTGATCACAGCATGTGATCATGTGACATGCCATGACTCAGAAGTACCCCCTCCCAGAGTCCTGTACCACTTCTCCCCAGTGGCTCAGCTGCAGAGAACTGAGTAACGGAAATAAATGTGTTTCGGCATAATCGTGAGATGCACAGCTCAGGCTTTGGGGAGTAAGGCGGACTTGGCTTGAGCTTCAAGTCCGCTGTTCTTTAGGTATTGGTTAAGTTGCGTAGCATCTGTTGATGAATCACAGTGATGATGGCAGTGATACCTCGTTGCTCCTAGAGTTATCCTGTTTCAGGAGCATTGCGAGACATGCTAGATACGACATGCGCTCTCTGCGAAGAGTCCGTCGTTTTATTGACCTGTTGTTGTTTTAAGTTTTACTACATTTCTTCACTTTTTACTTTTCTATTTTCTGAGACTTGTGTAAGAGCTCAGAAGGTAGCTGCCGGGGTTGGGGATTTAGCTCAGTGGTAGAGCGCTTGCCTAGCAAGCACAAGGCCCTGGGTTCGCTCCTCAGCTCTGGGAAGAAAAAAAAAAAAAAAGAAGGTAGCTGCCTCAGTGATGGAGTGCACGCTTCTTACGTGTGTGGCCCTGGGTTTGTTGCCAGCAACACATGCATATCATATATAATTTGATATCTAATATCCTAAGGAATACAGTTCTTGATAATAATCATAAGTTTATAAATAGATGAATATTAATAGACAGTTTAGCACTAAGGCAGGAGGATGGTGAGTTTGAGGCTACCTGAGTGTCCAGGCCAGAGTGGGCTTTCTAGTGAGACTTTGACTCAAAAATAAAACAAAAATTAAAGGAGAAAGGGGGGAAAAAACCAGCTGTTTGTGTCATTCACCGAACAAGGAGTTGAGAAAGACTTATTTGTATACTATAGGTGTAAACAAAAAAAAAAAACAAAATAATAACTGTGAGTCAATTAGGGAAAAGTATTAGAACAAGATTTATAAGGAAACCTAGAATGGCCTCGCCCTCTGAAGCCCATTTTGTCTACTTGGGAAACACCAGAAGTGTCGCAGAGGGAGTTTATTTCATTGCCAGTGAAATGGTTGCTGTAGATGAGGAGTGCAGAAGAGGACACAGTTACCTCTGCATGAGCGACGGGAAGCAACCACACTACTTAGAGAAAGCGAAGGGGCATAATTAAGAAAACAGACCCAGTAGGGGCTCAACACGGGATCCAGGACAAGTAGCAAAGAAGCTCCTCAGGAAGTCCCTGGAAAGTGGGGTGCGCAAGGCACTCTGAGGACAGCCTCGGGACTCCCACATGCTCAGACCAAGATGGGCGCCACCCTATTGCAAAGTTAGGCTGAGCCTTAAAACCAGGGCCTGTAGACAAACCGTAGTAGCTTTCTTGTTGCAATGGCTACAAACAGGATACATGGTTATGAAAGTCAGATACCACAGCGAACAGGAGAGGCCTTATTGCCAGTGAGATACATGGAAAGCCTTCCTTGGCCGGAAAGGGATGGTCACACTTCTCCCTCCAGTAAAGAATATTTTGCTTTCTGCTGAACAATGACAATGACGAATGACTGGAATGTAACGTCAGGAAATGCCTGGTTTTGAGATGTTATCTTTATTCTTTTAGGCCTCTTTTTCGTGGCAGTTCAGATGTGGATCAACTAGGAAAAATCTTGGAGTAAGTAATAATTATTCTCTCCCATCACCCAAAACATTTGTAGTGGCTTTCCTCTGATGTTCTTGTTTCTCTCTTATCTTTTCTTGCCCCAAGCTGCTGCTGCTGCAGACAGTCTCACTAGGTGTGTGGTGAGTGGGGACAAGGTAGTAGAGCTGTCTCGCACAGGGCTGGTTGTGACTCAAGCCTCCATGCTGTGCTGTGAATGCTAGCCTGTTGCCTGGGTGGATCTTCCCTGCTTCTCTCTCTGAGCACCAGTGCTGTAGCTCATATGTGTTGTGTGCTTGTGGTCTCATCAAATTTACCTCTCATACGAGATGGGACAGTTGGAGGCCTAGGGACCCCAGGGCTGTCCAAATAGACATCTTGTTCCCTTTGAGAATCCTTGATCATGTCTGTTGGGTTTGCATTGCATTCCCCAGCCAAGGATAAAATCCTAGCCAGTCATGTTTTCCCTCAGAACACCGAAATAGAGGATGAGACTTCTGTTCTCTTCTGAGCCGGTGGCTGAGTAACTGTGAAAGGAAGTCACATGCCCCAGCTCATAACTGCTGGCTTAGCCTTATTTTCCTTTAATGTTTTCACCTGAGAAATGGGAGAGACTTTCTCCATGCAGTCTGTTCTCCAACTCACTCGCTGCCAGTGGTTTATCGCATTGCTCTGTGGTGAGTTGCAAACCTCATTGGTGCCTACATGTTTGTGCATGTGAGGATGTGCATGCTTTCATGTCGCTAGAATGTAACTGGGGCCTTCCTCCTCACATGGCGTGCTGTGTGGCATCCTTTTTTGGCTATGTGCTTTTGCCGAGCCGCACCCTAAGTGAGCTAGAATCCGCCCATAGGGGTCCTGGCTAAAAATCACCACCATCATTTTTATGAATCTCAACCTCAAATGATTTTTATGGAATTTAAAATCGGTAAGACTGCCTCCTGCTTCCCCCTACCCCCACCCCCAAAAAAGTGTGCCTCTATGAATCATCTATTTAAGGGTGATTGCTTTAAACCTGGAATTCACCCCCAAAAGCTGAGGTTCTTTGGGTGACTAAAAGCTGTTCCCGGTGCTTTGAAGCTGAAAGAACATTGACTGGCTTTGGGTTTTGTTTGTTTGTTTGTTTGTTTTTGGTTTTTTGTTTTGTTTTTTGCGGGGTGGGAGTTGGGGGTTAGTTTGTTTTGTTATTGTTGATTTGGTTTGGTCTGGTCTAGCCTTGTCTGGGGACTTCCCAGGTCCGGGCATTCACCAGTACCACACTTTCTGATGATGACCCTGTAAAATGGATGCATTCTCCACCAAGCTCTTTTATTACCCTGCCTGTGCATGTGAAGCTACTGTCATTCACTGCTGGCTTCGTATTTTTCCCTGAGACTGTAGAATCTGTCCTGTGTGCATGTGGTCTTCCAGAGGGACCTGGGAAAGCAAATGCTGTCATATTCCCCTGTTGAAAGGAAAAGCGGTCTTGGGGACATCTGCCTGCCGGGCCCCCGAGGCCATTGCCTGCTCTCCTTTCTTTATACCTCATGCGATTCCTGGCCCCCTCCAGCACATTCTGTGGACCTGTAGCACTGCCTGTACTCTTAGACCATGAAGTCAATGCAATAGGCCATTGCATTTGGCCTGTCCCGTGGGAAAGCCTGTTCGGATTTCTGGCCGAGGCCCGGCACTCTCACGTGGCTAGCAGAAAAGCAGCTGGAAAGCCTCGTAGGTTTGGTGCTTTTAGATTATACTGCTTGGTTTCTGGCTTTGCTTCCTTGCTCTGGATGGTTCTCTCAACAGAAAAGGGACAATGCTGCACCCTAGTGTCACTCTCAAACTACTTGAAAAAAATATTTTGGGCCCCATCCACCACAGCCATTTATAGATTCTGTGTTCTGTCAGTCTTTCCAGTATAGACGTCAACTTTTACAGCTCCTACTCAGCTGTCCAAATAGTGAATTATGATGCAAGCCTTTTCTAATGAACCCCTCGTGATTTCATTATTTTCACTAAGGGCCATGACAGTCCTTATTGGACATGACACTAAATTTTTTTTAAAGGAAAGTCTTATGCTCATGCTCTTAATAAGGTAAACTGTAGACACATTTCTACTTTCAGAGAACATCGAGTGCTTTAGAGGCAGAGCAATGATTTTAGGCACGACATTTAGAGCATTTTCTAGGAGTGACATAATAGTTAAATAGGAGTAAAAAAAAAACGGGATATGGAATAAGGAGGGCTGAGGGGGGAACATGCAGGCGTTCTCCTTCCTCATCCTGTCTCCCCATCTCTTCACTAAGATGATAGACCTGACCTGTGTGTCTCACAGATTTTTCCAGGAGTCAGAGAAGACAATAGTTTTAAATTTTTTTAAATATATGTATACATGTGTGCATATATATGTGTGTGTGTGTGTGTGTGTGTGTGTGTGTGTGTGTGTGTATCCACACTTTATGTGCAGTTAGTATGTATTTCCATAGGACACAGACAGACAGTGTTTCTCTGAAAGCATTTGGCTTCTGACTGCTGTATTCATAAGACTTCAAATCTTTAGGTATGTTCAAAACTACTAATATAATAACACACAGGAGGCTGAGACAAGAGGATTGTGAGTTCGAGGTCAGTCTAGTATGCACAGTAAAAGGCTATCTCAAAAAAATGTTGCCAATAAAATGATTTAAATTCTAAGCACATTGCAATCCATTCCTAGGCAACTGATGATGACTATGTACAAAAGTCCCAATATAAAAGGGCTATACAGGGATAGAAGTTTAAAACTGTCTTTAATAAGTATTGTTTTCCTCCTTTACCATATCCCATTCTACCCAAACACATCCTCATGTTTCCTTTCGTGGTTATAGTGATTATTTTTACCCCTTCATCACCCATGTTATAGACCTTGCTATTAAACTCTTTGTGTGCTACTTACTCAAGTCATGATTTTGCTCATTGATTCCAGTGTGTCCATGAGTCTTGTCTTTATATTCCTCAAAGTGAACGTCTTCTGCTGCAGATGCCCAGTAGGGGCAGTTAGTGTCATGCCTCTATACCCAGGGACATGTACACTGATGATGGAGAATCTTCTCTTCCCGGGGAGCTCTGTGACAAAGCCCTGTAGACCCTGTGACACCTATCTTACCACCTATCTTCCTGAAAGATGTTTGCCACCATACCTTGTAGGCCTGTGCCTCAAAAAGTACAGAGCAGGACCTTAGTTTAGGCCAGCACCACTTCTAACTAGGGTTAAAAGCAGTTTGGGTCAATATCTGAATAACTGTTTACTAAGTTGTGTTCTTGTTTTTTTTAGTTCCGAGTTACTCAGAGTCTGTGCACTGTCCAAATACGCTTACCACCTATACATAAACTATAAATAATACTACATATTTATAGATTAGATAGGGCCACCAGCCTACCAATAATAACTAAAAAAATGGATATTGGCTACATATACTGTGCGGCAGGCACTGTAGTATACAGTTTCAGTAAATTGCTCCCCAACCCTCACTATAACTATAAATTACCATCATCACATACATAAAGATACCAAAGCTCATAGTTGTCATGTAATTTGTCCTTACCTGTCAATTAAGGGCAGGCGCTGAATGTGAAGCCACGTCTGCCTGTTTTCAAAGCCTATGCTCTTTGTACGACTTGCTGCTCCCTCCACATTTCTGATCCCAGAATGGTTGTCAGGGGGAAACCTCAATGATGCCCTTTAACTGACCATTTCTCACTTTGGAATACCATTACACAGTGCTTGCGTAAAACGGGGCCGACGTAATTTTTAACCTTATTTTTGAGTCCCATTTAGAAAATTACTCTTTGACTAAACGACTTGGCCAAAGTAATGTGTTAATAAGCTGTGCTGGGTGAGTGTGGGGAAAGCACATCTTCGTAGAACTGTTTTATGAGAACGCAAAGCAAAGGTTCAAGCCTAGAGGTAGACACTGTACATCCACATGGGCGTCCTTCAGAATCGCCGCAGGGTCTGCCTCATCACTGCACCCCTGGCCACACACGCCCATTCCCACAAACGCCTTCCATTTGGTGTCTGCTGCCACGGACTGGGCTTACTTACGGAAGTTTTCAGTGTCCTCTGAGGTTGTGCCACGTGCCCACCCTGTGGTGGTAGGGTAAATGAGAAACCCTTTCCATCGTTAGTTGAGGTTTTCCTGGAGCGCCTGCCCCAAAGCATTGCTTGCAGGAGCCGTTCTGTTCGGCCAATGCTTACATCCACTCTCCTTCTTCCGTAGCGTGATTGGACTCCCAGGAGAAGAAGACTGGCCTAGGGATGTTGCCCTTCCCAGGCAGGCTTTTCATTCCAAATCTGCCCAACCCATCGAGAAGTTCGTGACAGACATTGATGAACTAGGCAAAGACCTACTTCTGGTAAGTTCCTGGGATGCAGTTGGCATGTGCCCATCGAGACTATATGACAGACAGCACCGGGTGCCTCAACCACACCGTGTGTGGGAGGCTATACTTTTGCTGTGGATTTTGTTTCCGGCTAGTGGCTTTGGATTCTGGAGTGTCTTTCTCCCAGCACCATGTTTTGAATGCATACTTGGTTGCAGGTTTACGAAGACTCCTGATCCCTTGGGCGTACCTTCTTGCAAAGTAAATACGCTTCCATGTTTAATGTCTCCCGCTACCTGAATCCATGCGCTAGTCACATCTTTGCAAATGTTTTTCCCCCAAAGGAACCAAGTATCAATACTCCTAGTTAGTGATCTATTTAAGAAGTATTTAGTGTGCCATGCACATAAAAAATATATATATACCCATTGAAAATAAGATTCTAGGGGCGGAGAGGTGACTCAGTTCTTAAGAATATGTACTGCTTTTGCCATGGACCCAAGTTCAGTTCTCAGCATCTGTATCAAGCAGCCTCCAACAGCCTGTCTCTCCAGCTTCAGCATCACTCTTTCAGCCCCACAGGCACCTGCACTCACATGCACACTCCCACACGCAGACACACGCATGCCCATACTTGAAGTATTTAAAAATAAATTAAAGTACGCACTTTTGCAGTTTGAAATTCAAACATCTCGTTATTGATGTCATGTATAATACCCTTCTTTGGGGACACATACGGCCCTTCTCACTGCACTGTTCTCGGAGTCGGAGCCCTAGGAATACTAAGCCTATTACTAACCTCCTCCTGAATTAAGAGCCTTCGCTGCCTGATTCAAACTGTGGGTCAAAACCTGCACTTTTCTCTGTGTGTCTCATTCTGCCGCCGAGGCCAGAAAGGCAGTAGTTCGCGGTGGCATGTTTCTCTCCTGGAAGCAGGTAGAAACATTCCTGAAACCCTAGGTCAGTCACATCGTCAGCGGCAACTTGAATAAAAGTGAGACTGTTCCTCCCAGCCTACCAAAGTATTCAGCTCTTGAACATGTAGTTCTAAGGGGTAATTTTGAGTCAGTTATCTGGTAATCAAATTAATTATTTTTGCAGAAGCACTGTTTATTGCTCAGTGTGGGTTTTTTTTGTTTTTTTGTTTGTTTGTTTGTTTGTTTGTTTTTTCAGTTCATTCTTAGGCTGATGACTTTTGGAAGCAGAACTGTTAACAGAATTTTAACTACCCTTTCTAAGATTTCTCCAAAGGTCTAAGTACAAGCACATTATTGACCTTAATATTTCAGATCAAATGTTTTCTGTATTGCAGAAATGCTTGACATTTAATCCAGCTAAAAGAATATCCGCCTATGGCGCCCTCAGTCACCCGTACTTCCAAGACCTGGAGAGATACAAGGACAGCCTGCATTCTCACCTGTCGTCCAGCCAGGGCACCTCGGAGCTGAACACAGCCTGAGGTTCCCCACGGATGCCGTGAGCTAGTCATCTGAACATGTCACCGGTGGCTGCCGCGTCCCCTAAGCAAGCCTTGCAGCGCAGTTGAAGAGTGCTGGCTGCCAGCCTTCCAGCTGCCGGCTTCTGCACGGGCCCTGCTTCACCAAGGAAACCACCTAGTTCGCTGTTCAGAAATCAATGCAAGAGTGATTGCAGCTTTCTGTTCGTTCACTTGTTTGTCTGTCTGTCTGTTTCAAGAACCTGGAAAACGTCCAGAAGAAGAGAAGCTGCTGACCAGTTATTGTGCTGCCATTTCATTTCCTAACCTTGAATGCTGCCAGTGTAGGATGGTGATCCAGGCCCAGCTGAGTTATGATGTAATCTCTCTGCAGCTGCTGGGCCTGCTTGGTACTTGTGAGTGAGTGAGTGTGTGTGTGTGTGTGTGTGTGTGTGTGAGAGAGAGAGAGAGAGAGAGAGAGAGAGAGAGAGAGAGAGAGAAGAGCGCCCTGATCTCCTAAAGTGTTACTTTTTGTAGACAACAAGAATAATTGAATTTTAAAGACTAGACGTGACCGATAGTAAAGTGATGAACCAGTGGGGTCTTCTCCGGTTACAGAGGTTGAGCCTTCGTCCTCAGCATTTCCTTTCTGTTCAAAAGCTTTTGCTAGCAGTAAACAGTAATGTTTTAGATACCACAGAAATGAGACTGCAAAAGGGGGAAAACCCCAACATCTTTTAAGAGACTATTTTTAAGCGTGCATTCTTTATTTACTCTTTGGAAAGTGGAATTTACTTGTCCTAAGTCCTATATTCTTCTGGGAAAGGCCCTGTTTTATTACTTGCAATAGGTTTAGAGAGTGTACCTCAAATAGGTTTTAAAGATAGGGAAAAGAGTATATTTTCTGGTTTGAACTATTACTTCCTTTGTGTTTCCTGTTATTTTGTTCTTTGTTTTAGGCAATTGCTTCCTGCTCTGATTTGAAGCTGCTTCTGCATAGAGACGGGTCAGTTCTCTCCACCTACTGCCCCTTTGTACATCTGCCATTCTCTGCCCTGTTTGTAAAGTGCCCACCTGCTCTTCCCTAGCACTTCTAATTCATATTCTAATCATTGCCCAGCTGCCCCATGCCACGCCCACTTGCCTGCCTAGCTGTTCCCATGCCACGCCCACTTGCCTGCCCAGCTGCCCCCATGTCACGCCCACTTGCCTACCCACCTACCCTTATGCCACGCCTACTTGCTTGCCCAGCTGCCCCCCCATGCCACACCCACTTGCCTGCCCAGCTGCTCCCTGCCACGCCCACTTGCCTGTCCATCTTGCCCCTCCCCCATGCCACGCCCACTTGCCTGCAGCCTTTCCCTAAATGCTCTGCAAATGGCATCACTTAGGGCGGCTGGGTCCAGTTGTACCATCCTAGCAGGATCTCTTTCGTTTTCTTAGTACAGTCTTCCCACCTACCATCACTGAGGTCACCTAGGCAGTGTAGAGTACTTGTCCCGTATGTCACCAGCATATAGATTACTATAACTTTCACTTAGTGTTTTACATTTTTATATTGTATATTGTCAAGTGTTCTGTCTGAGGGGATGTCTTTTCCTCTTTTTTAGAGAAAATTATTTACTCTCTAACGTGATCTCTCTGTCCATCCGCAGGATGTGCTTTTGGGGGTGGGTGCCTTGTGTTCAGCCCTGCTTTCTGCAGAGCCAGCCTGGCCTGGGCATTATAAACAATTGTACCTTGCTATTCTCTCTCTGTCCTTTACATCCCGTGCCATCCTTGCCTTATCCACGGCTTAGTGCTATGCTGGCACTAGGTAAAAGGTATAGAAAGCAGCTTTGGGGAAGTTTAGCTGTGTTTTGACTCGTGTTTGGAGCATATATAAGTGAAAAACCAGATCATGCTTCGGTGTCGAGCTTTGAAAGAATGGCTGATATGTTACACAGTAGGACAGGCTTCTGATGGTGTTCTGTGTATGGAGGCTTACTGTATGCTATGTAGCTGAGCAGTACCTGTGATTATCTTGTGTAGAGGAGTTAGATGCCTTTCCTGGGGGCTTTGAGGCTGGGAGTCGTTTTTGTTTTTGTTTTTGTTTTTTTAAGTAACATTTATTGCATTCTGATTTGTTGTCTTGAGAAACAGGATTTTTTTTTTCCAAAAGCAAGATTTAAAAAAACGAAAGCTAAGCTGTGAGAATGTTCTGCCCTTCATCATTTCAGCACTAGGATGTGTTGGCAGCACTGTCAAAGCTTGAGGCAGAATCAGCTCAGAGCCTCTGAGACAGTCTCTTCTAGGTGTCTTCTGCCTTGCCTTTGAACGAGGCCCAAAACACAGACGATTTTGTGCTGGGGCTTAGAAATAGAACGTGAAGCTCACTACATTGTGGTTTACTCCATCTTGGATTAGCATCCATGGGATAGAGTGAAAATAATTTCAAGGGTTTTGCTTTCACAGAAAAAAAGAGGGGTTGTGTTTGTTTGTTTGTTTGTTTGCTTTTGTTTTCCATAGCGTTGCTCAAGAAAAACACAGCTCTCTTAAACTGGAACCTTTCTGTATTCTTTAGAGTTTTTAAGTATAGAGTTTAACTTTGTTTTTTGTTATCCGTTTTGAGCTTATTTCTAGGTAGTTTTGTTTTAGGGGGGGTGGCTTTGGAGGTTTTTTGTTGTTGTGTATGTGTGTTTGTTTTTTGGTTGGTTGGTTGGTTGGTTGGTTGGTTTTTCAAGACAGGGTTTTTCTATGTACTCCTGGCTCTCCTGAAACTCACTCTGTAGATCAGGCCTTGGACTCAGAGATCCACCTTGGACTGTAGATGGCATGAGTGGTCACCACCATGCCAGCTTTGAGTAGTATTTTTACTTCACAGACATCCTGGTATTAGAAACTTGGCATTTATTCCAGGATGGTGCAAGATGGGCATGCTGGCTTCTGTGGACTTCCTGTCTCTGCACCAGTTCTTTGTCCATGCAACTGCTCTCTGATGTATGCCTGTACATCAGGCTCCCACTTCTGAGACCCAGTCTCCACACAGGAGCCTTGCCATTGGGGCCCTTATAGCACATGAAAAGCTACAGAACCATAAGAACTTACTGAGTGCAACTCATCCTTCCGTGGAAGGACTGATACACTGAGAAGAGCCTACTGCCCCCAGTGTCTACAGAAGCAGCCATTAGGAGGAACAGTGCAGAACTGTGCCTAATCGCTTCTGTTCGCTTCCAGAGGCCCTGGCATTTACAGGACTGACTGGAATTGTAACAACCTCCCAGGTGGGTGTGGAGTAGGGGAGTGAGGTGTCCACTTAGTCCCCATGAGCTCGCTCACTGTCATGTGGCAGGGAGTCCTAACCACCCAGGTGGCCTTAGAAATACAATCCCTGAGAGCACCCAGTGGACTGCAGCCTCCCACGGTGTCCCTCTTTAAAGAAGCTGGGCACTCAAGCAGCAGAGAAACTGTTCTATTAGCTTGGGGCCATTCCTGCCCCAGTTTCTCACGCCTTTCTCTCAGGACCCACTCGCTGACCAATAGACCTGAGTTCAGCCCCAGGTGATTGACTAAAAACAGCTTGGAAGCTCACTTAAAAATAAAAAATAAGAAGTAAAAATGAAAACTTCAGGACGCAGCAGGCGCTGCCATCTCAAAGACAACACTTTCCTCTGGATAGAAAGGTGCGCAGCTGGCTCGGGAATGGGCTGCTAGCCAACTTGACTGAGCACGTCAATAGTAGCAAACAGTTGGAACTTTAAAGTATATCCTGAGCTTGTTTTTTAATTAACTATAGCTGCTTCTCTTAAAAGCTGTGACTGCTAATGTCAGTCTCGGCCACTCTCATTACAGAAGTTAAATTATGTAAGGTTTCTAGCAGCATTGTTGTATCGAGTCTTCTGTCCAAACAACTGCTCTTCTAGGGGAAACCTGACTTCTTTTTTTTTCCCCCCCTGAGACAGGCTTTCTCTGTGTAGCCCTGGCTGTCCTGGAACTCCCTCTGTAGACCAGGCTGGCCTCCAGCTCTGTAGATGCTAGGACTAAAGACGTGCACCACCGCGCCTGCCTGACTTAATTTTTTTTTTTTTTTTTTTTAATGAGAAGCACAGATGACTCAGAGCTTCTTAAAGCATAGTAGGGTCCAGGAAAGAATCACATTAAAAGTCCCCATATGCTATGACTGCTTGGCTTAGCACATATCGGTAGCCTTTGGGAGAGCGCACGCTTTAAATTGTGACATGAAAATAAAGATATTATATGATTTCCAAATCTTTAAAAATTAAAAAAAAAAAGGTAGGAACAAACAGGATATTCAAAAGTTGCTTTAAATTTTACATGTTTAACAGTACACTTTTGCCTTTAAGTGTATTCTAAGAAAAAAAAGCTTAAGCCATTCACCACTGGGTATGTCAAAATATACAAATTTTGTCGAGATGCATAGAATCATTGGTATTCCTTCCTCGCTTCATGGGAAGAAAGCAGCCACCTGAGGCTATACTCACTATGTATACATGCCTAAGAATATTCACTGTAAAAAGTAAAAATTATAAAGGCATTTGCTTCTCATGCAGCTGAGAATGGACAAGTTATAAGCCTTTTTCCAAAATATCCTTTGTCATGTGTACCCTTTGCATCTTGGTACATAATTAGGAAGGTGTTCATGCATTCCTCCTCCACCGTGGAGAAGCCTTATGCTTCCCAAGGCCCAATGAGAACACAATGCCTTCATCTCCCAGCTCCCTTTCTATGAAGGAGGTCAGCCTAGTTCTACAGGCCGGCTGATGCCTACAGCCTCCCACCTCTTCCAGGCTGGGACTGCATTTTTCAAGCATCTCCGCTGACTTGGTTTGGGTTTTGGTGCTGGTGGTGGTGGTGGTGCTGGTTGTTTTTTTAAGGAGATAAGCCAAACCTGTTCTTTTGCCCTCCTGTCTTCTGAAAGAGAGGCGGCTCTATTTTTAACTGGTTTTCTCAGATTTTTTTTTTTTTTTTTCCTAATGAAGTTGCCTTTTTTCTGCTAGGATTTTCAGCAAGTTAGTGGACTTCTGCTAGGATAGTCAGGCCTCTGTGGCCTGGTTCCCTGACCCTCAAGAAAATAGCCACCTAAGAATAAATGCAGGCTTCTCCTCAAGTGCCTACCGAAATACTGTTACAGCAGCTCCAAGTTAAAACAATGGGATGGAAAGGAGTTTAGAGTTGGTTTGGTTTTATTTGGAGGAAAAGCTGGTTTTAAAATTCACAGCGCCCTAAGGTTTGTGTGGAGTTTTGTTGTTGCCGTATCCCAGTATGGTTCCCAAGGTGGCGCTTTCAGAGAACACTTCAAATCTGACCAAGGCTAAAGAAGTACTGGAGCAACATTACTTCTGTTTTTCCGCACATTTTGAACTGTTACCTATGTCTCTTCGCCTGTGTTTCTTTGGGCAATTAACAGTCTTCATAATATTCTGCAGCTAGGTGCTGAGTGACTGTAGAGTCTGCTCAGGAGTGACATTTAAGCGAATCAAGAATATATTTACAGTTGCTTAAGGAACATGTCTGATGTACCCCAAATCATCCGCTGTTCTAGAACATACAACTCCTTCCCCAAAGCCAGACTTGCTGTGTGTACAGCATCATTGGAGTAGCCCCAGCCAGAGCACTGACACCTTGTCTGCTGCTCTCATCCCTCACTTCCCCTGAGACCTTTTTGACTCTCGTTCATTTCTAAATGCAAGGGAGCAAAATAAGTAGCGAATCAGTAATCGGATGAGCTTCTAAAGAACTGCAGCACTCTTCAAGTGACAAAAGAACTGGTGGCTTTTACACTCTATACTCGTAAGCCACAAGTGTAAGCTCTCAAATCCTAACTCCTAAATTTTGGGTTTATATATATGAACATAACAACTTAGAAAGGAATCTTCATAAGGCTTTGCTGTTTCCACTCTCAAAGTCAGTTTTGTTTTGTTTTTTTACTATATTTTGAATTCACATTTTTTTTTTTTTCCTCAGAGACCCGTGCCACTGAGCCAATTAGTGGCGAAGCGCGGTAGGGATAAACAGACAAGGTATTTTAAGTTTCCGAGGCACACTGTGGCAGAAAGCAGTTTATACCTTCTAAGCACATGCATATCACCTGCCTGACTTCACTCCAGAATGACAGGCGGGCAGGCAGGCAGGCAACCCTCAGTTATAGACATTGAATCAAAGCTCTTCACAGACCAGGGGCTGTCAAGGCCTTGAGAAGTGTTCAGCTCTTTTCTACCCCCACTCCCCACCCTCCGCTCCCACTTAAGCACAGATCTCAGGTTAAGCCCCTCAGTAAAAGGCCAAGTTCCCCTTGGGTCTACTCTCTGCCATCATCCTGAGGACTACCTGGCAGAAAGGCAGGGGCCTGGGCAAGCTGAGCCAGGCCCAGCAGGATGCTGTGGGAAGGCCAGTGCCCTGTGCATCTCCGAGCCTTCTGTTGTGCCCTCTTAGGAAGCAGGATGCTCTAGAGGCACGGGGCTGGCCTCTGCGTGACAATAACTACAACACAGTTTGCTCGCTAGCTTGGGTGTAGACACGATGGACGCTGCTCTACAAGCCCTCTGTACCAGATGTCTCACTCTGAAAGTTGTCTTAGGTTTTGGGTTTGGTTTTTGTTTGTTTGTTTTGGCTTTTTTAGGATATATAATTACAGAACAAAGTTTTTATTTTTTCTGTTTTCTATCCTGATACATATGTGGTGGCCAAAAAAAAAAAAAAAAAAAAAAATCCTGGAAATGTTTCATTTTGAAAAACAGTTTTCTGCTTCAAATAGCAAGAGTGTATAATTCTTTACTTTCTAGTTTCTTTTTCTTCTTCTTCTTCTTCTTCTTCTTCTTCTTTCTTCTTTTTCTTCTTCTTCTTTTCTTCTTCTTCTTTTCTTCTTCTTCTTCTTCTTCTTCTTTTCTTCTGCTCTTCTTCCTTTTTTCTTCTTTCTTTTCTTCTCTTCTTCTTCTTCTTCTTCTTTTTCTTCTTCTTCTTCTTCTTCTTCTTGTTAGTAAATTATTCCTTGAAAAGAAAGAAGATTTTCCCATTTACAGGAAGCTTTTCTGTCTTCCTCTATGTAGGGTTTTGGGTTTGGGTTTGGTTTTTAAGGGATCACCTAGCCACACATTGACTGCCAGGAATTATGTCTAGCCCTATAATTTCTAACTCAGGCAAGGTTCTAGCCAGATTCTGGTTGTGGGCTAACCAAGTAGGGGGACCCTCTACCCCTATTTGAAGTTTTTTAATCATCAGTTCTATGAAATGCAATAACATGTATTAGCCAGCAATTATCCTGTGGTCCAGCATCTCTTGAGTTTGACCTTAAGTCTCTGAATGAGTAAAATAGATCCATCAGTAATCCATTTCTTGACATCATCCCCATCCCCAGTCACATATCTTTTCATTCCAGTCCTATTTGCAACAATAGATTCATGCATATTTCAGTTCTTACTTTTATTCATTATTTTCCTATGAACAGTAATAGATGTATCAGTACACGCAATTAATAGCATACTAGGAACAGCACTTAGAAGATGGGGAATTTTTCTTATCAAGTTCCACACTTACATAAATTATTTCTATTATTATTCATGTATATTATTTATTGATAAGCCACACTCGTCCTGTGAAAGTTCAACTAAAGGCAGATGTTAGGACGTGGATTTAATGTTCATTATCATGGTCTTGATGGAGTTAAGCAAACAAAAATTACAGTGGTACCCCAAATAAGCTGCATGAGTTTTTGACATGATCGCTACGTTTCAGTTGATTAGATGTAGTACTTTTGGTGTCTAGGTGTCTTACTATGTTAAAAGAGGAAATGCAATGGAATCTGTAGCTGTTGCTCCTGGCAAATGAGTGTATAGTGTAGTGTGAGATTAATTATAGCAAATACTAAGGTAGCATGCAGAGGTTGCTTTAGTTTAGGGACTGGGCCAGGTGGCCACCAGGGCAGAGCAAGCATCTAGGTGCTGCCTCCTGTCTGGTTCTGTGCAAGAGTCTTCTCCAAGCAGTCTCGTGCCCTCGTAGGCGTCCTGTGCAATGGTAGCAACAAGTGGTACTGTGGAGAAGGGAGCGGTGTGAAGGCTTTTCTGTGGGAACGGAACTGGCTGCTTATGCCTTGAGGCTCATCGTGGTTTCAGGTTCCAGGCGCCTTTGCTGTATACAGAAGCAGCCCACCCTAGCAATAAAAAACTAGGAGTTCTCAACAACCCGAAAGCCAGTTGCGTTTCCTGCTGGTTCTGGTCTGAGCTGAAGGTTAATGGGCAAGTGTTTGGCGTAGAAGAGCAGAGTGTGTTGGGGCGCAGTGCCACGCCCCAGAGTGCACGTCAGGAGCAGGGATTGTAACAGGGCTGTCCTCTCTAGATGTGTAGAAGTATGTTTGCACCGTAAGGTGAGTGTTGCTCTTGTATTCCCATAGGGACTAGTTAAAACTTGCTTTTAGAGGCTTCAGCAAAGCTATCCTACCCAATGAGCTGATTTTTGTTTTGACTTCTTCTTAGAGTAGAAAAATGTTTAAAGGTAAAAAAGAGATCTTCATTTGGACATTGGACTCACTGTTTCCCGGACTGAACTGTAGAGGTCACACACGTCCAATACTAACCTAGGCTGTGAAAGCCAGCCCCAGGAGTCCAGCGTCCCCACACTGTACATCCCACCACTGCATCTCTCCCTCCTTCCCTCTCTTCCCCCACCCTCCCTCAAGGTGCTCCCTGCTCCTACCCTGACCTGTCCCTTTGGTGCTCCCCACCTCCTTGTCTGAGATTCAGGCATCAAGCATGTGATGAGAAATACTTTCAGCACCAAGCGTGCCTGTCTAGGCCTGGTCACCACCCCCACTTTGCCTTTGGCTGATTATAGTCAACAAGAGATACCTGCCTGATGCCGGGCACAGAATGCACTCATGATGTCAGTTAGAAATACCCTCTAGCGTATTTCTGAACATCCTGATCTTTACACCCAGTCATTATACCGACTGCTCGTTGTTGGCTGTAGTCCCAGGTGGCAAAACAAAACGAAACAAAACATTCCAGGCTGCTGTGTGATGTCGCATCAACAGGCTCCACTTTTACTGCTTCTCTTCGTACTTGAAACTCGGTCTGCTGTTTTGATTCCGCGGAGCAGACATCAGGGGGCACGTTCCCTTAAGGTGCATAATTACCCTCATTCCGTTTGCTCATATCGCTACAGGATGCTGTCTGGTTTTGGTGCTTTGGGTTCAGCGGGTCAAAGAAGCACTGTTGGGAAAATCACTGCCTAGAACACAGTCTTAAACGAGCGGGCAGGGGTCTCGGGGTTGATGGTGTTGCCTCTGCTCTTCCCTGTGCCGGCTAGATGGAGTTACCAGGCTGGCATGCCAGGTCCACCCCGGACCTTTCTCTGAATGGTCTGTTAACCCCGTGCTGCACTCAGGGGTGAGTGTGGCATATCCCCTCTGACAGCCCTACCTATCCGGGTTACTGGACACCAGAAGAACGACCTGGAGTACCCACAGCAAAACGTAAACCTGTGCTGCTCCACACAGAAAGTCCTCCTGAGGAAAGCATAAAAGGGTATCTCTTAAGGTCAGCCCCCGCCCCTAAATCCCTGAGCTGAAGGCTTTTGTTCCCTTCCCTTGAAGCAGATGAAAATACTGGTCAGTTTATGCAAGCCCTTCCCAGTTACAGGAATAGGGAAGTAGAGGGTGTGTGTTGTGTCAGTGTCATCCAAAGACCATAACTTGTCGGGATGGGGTACTTCATACAAGCAGCCTAGGTAAGGGGTGACTCTGGGCCTCCTGCAGGCTTATTAACAAAGAACTTCCCCCCAGAGAGGGTGGAGAGGGTGAGCTACAGTCTTCATTCTGTGTCAGGGGGCAGGAGACACAATTGGCAGGAAACACGGAGGGTTACAGATCAATACTCCTTTGGAAACTGGATGTTTTACTGGGTGCTAGAATGCAAATTTAGGTATTTATTGTCAGGTAATTGAATTCATTGTTTTTCAAAACCATTGTTCAAATGTCACTACCCATTGGACTCACTTGTGTGCCAGCTGAATTGGTTGAAACAGAACCAGAAAATGGTTTGTACATTTGTCATACCTTTTGTATTTCTTACAATAAAAATGTTGGTAGCAAATAAAAACAGCAATTTCCGACTCCTTCCTTAGGGATTGATTGCCCTGCCTGCCAGCTGTGTGTCTTTTTACCTCAATGAATACACTGCAGTAACTTATCATTAACGTTACGGAATGTGTTAGCATAGCATGTTAGGTTTTTTCAAGAGAGGTTTTTCATCAAGAATGCATTTTAAGTAGAAGCCGTTCACTGAGCTTACAGCTCTTTCAACAAATGCTAGCGTGACTACACTAAATGCTTTAGATAAAAAAAATAAGACAGAGGCCACACGTGAGAGCAGGTGCTGTAAGAAAGTGTGTGCCACCAAAATGGTAAGGCAGAGATGAGCAAAGGTATCATAGAAATGTATAGCATGGTAGGCTGAGGGATGACTCCGTAGAGAAGAGAAGAGCTTCTGCTATGCAAACATGAGGCAACGAAATTAAAACTTACAGCACCCACATTAAAAACAAACAAACAAACTTCATTGTGCTTGTTTGTATTTGTGACCCTAGTATTGGAGGGCAGAACACAGATCTGAAAATTTGTGGCCAGCCTAAGTGTAAGGGGTGAGCTCTGGTTCAGCAAGAGACTTTATCTTAGGGGAGCACAGCACAGAGAGGAAAGGTACCCAGTGCCTTCTGGTACACACATGTGTATACCTGCACACCCATGTGCATGAGCTACACACACACATGAAAAAAAATTGAAATAAGGTTCACTGGGGGGTGGGCAATGGTTCAGGCAGCAAAGTGGTTGTCATGAAAAGTGTGAGTTTGGATCTCCTGCACCCACATAAAATTCCAGGGGATGTCACCCACATCTGTAATTCTACTGCTGGGAGGGCAAAGACTGACACTGCCCTAGAACCCAAAGGCCAGAGCATGTGGTCAGTCACCGAACCAAGTTCAGTGAGAGACCCTGTCTCCAAAAGATACAGTGGAGAGCAATAGCGAAGGACATGGGTCCTGACTTCATCCTCCACGACACATGCACTGAAACAAAAAGAGTTTCTGCAGAAATGAGGCTTGCCAACACTCAAAGACCAAGACTTGTCAGTCACAGGGGAGAATACTCTGAATGCGCCCAGGCCCACAATGAAAAGGAAGGCAGCAGAGGGCAGGGAGGTCCAGGACACATCCTGAGATGAGTGTCATCACCTGGTACCTATATGCTACTGTTCTGGATCCTGTTTTGCACAGCTGTGCCCAAACGGGTCCTTCTGTAGTGTCTGTCTACTTCAATTCTTTGATTACCCATCATGAATATTTCTTTCAGAGCTTTAAAATTAAGTGCAATTAACAGCCTAGACAGAATAAAGGCAAATTCCAATGGGAGTTTACGGGGAATTCTACAGGTCTGCATACTTAAAATTAACAGAATATTCCTATTATTTCACACATGCTCTTTTCTGTTTTCTATTCTTCAAATATACATATGACTAGAACTGATTGCACAACCCCGTCATAGGGTCAGGAAGGTGACATCAATACAAAGGAGTTTGCTTATTTTTGCTTGGCTACATACTTATTAGAAACAATATATTAGTTGAGATACTACACAAAGAGGCAAAAATGGACCAGAGTAGCTGATACATAGTCCTTTGTTAGAGATAGTATTGGGTATGTTTAAGTTAGACCTCAAGGGCTGGGCTCAGAGGTTAAGAGCACTGCCTGCTCTTCCAAAGGTCCTGAGCTCAATTCCCAGCCACTATATGGTGGCGCACAACCATCTATAATAAGATTTGGTGCCCTCTTCTGTCACGCAAGTGTACATGTGGGTAAAACACTGTATACATAATAAATAAACCTTTAAAAAGAAAATAAAACCAATAAATAAGTAAACAAATAAATAAATAAATTAGACCTCAAGAATCACCTGGAAGCCTCATTCAGGACATGCCTTTAATTTTTTTAGACCATAAATTGTACTTAAATTTTAAATTTCTAAAGGAAGTATTCCTTGTGGATACTATAAAGCTGAGAATTTAATCTTCATTAAGAAATTGGAATTTGGGTTGGAAAGATGACTCAGAGGTTAAGAGCACTGTCTGCTCTTCCAGAGGTTCTGAATTCAATTCCCAGGAACTGCATGGTGGCTCACAACCATCTATAATGGTATCTGTTGCCCTCTTCTGGCATGTAGGTATACATGCAAATAGAGCACTCATATCCATAAAATAAATAAATCTTAAGAAAGAAAGGAAGGAAAGAAAATGGAAATGTAGCCAAGTGATGGTGGCTCACACTTTTAATCCCAGCACTCAGGAGGCAGAGGATCTCTTGAGTTTGAGGGCAGCCTGGTCTGCAGAGTAAGTTCCAGGATACAAGGCTACACAGAGAAATCCTATGCCAAAATATTATTTTGAAATTGTATGACTTACTAAGAGAGAGGTCAGTCAGTGCACATGTTTTCACAAGAAATAGGCATTAGCAACAATGTCTGACCATTTTCTTCAAAACTGTACAAATAGATCCTTTGATTACTACTGCCAAATACTATTAGGACTGAAAGCCATTAAGAAGTCACTCCATTCAGGCATGGGGATAGACACCTTAAATGCCAGCACTGGAGAGGCAGAAGCAGGCAGATGTCTGTGAGTTCAAAGCCAGCCTTGTCAACATAGTGAGTTCCAGGCCAACCATAGACACATAGTGAGATTCTGTCTCAAAGATAGATAGATAGATAGATAGATTCATTCATTCATTCATTGGGGCTGGAGAAATAGCTCAACAATCAAGACCACTTGCTGCATTTCCAGAGGACCCAAGTTCAGAATGCAGCACCCATGTCCCCACTGGTCTGTAACTCCAGCTCCAGGGGCAACACCCTCTGGAGGCACCAGAATGTATGTGGCATATGCACACACCTACACAAATAAAAACAGAAAACTTTTATTTTTAATTAAAAGAGGGGCCTAGAGAGATGGTGCAGCAATTAAGTGCAACTTGCTGTTCTTACAAAGTACCACAGTTTGGTCCCTAGCACCCATATGACAACTCACAACTGTTCCAGTGCATCTGTTGTCCTCTTCTGACGTCAACAGGGGTTTCACATACATTGTGCACCAGACAAAACACCCATACACATAAAACAGAAACAAATCTTAAACAAGGAAGCTCACGACACTCATTTCTCCTTTGGAATGTCACGCAAAGCAACTGCTCCGCTCCCCAACCCCCAGTTCTCTGGAGAAGAACAAATTAGTCCCAGGAGAGCAGTTTGCTCTGTCAAGGCCATTCCGGACACACAATTGGAGCAAACATTCCATGGGGGTGGGACCAAGACAATCTGCAGTGTTAGTCTCATACACCTAGACTGGTGCCTGTAACTCTCAGCTGCAGTTGGCCTTGTTTCTTCTCATGTGCACAGAACACAGGAGACCTGTCTATGGACAGAAAAGAAAAGATACAAATACCCTGGTTCCTTCCAAGAGTTGCTTGGACTCCAAAACTTACTTACTGTGATATAATCCAAACATTTGGTTCACCACTCTTCTCTCTCTCTCTCTCTCTCTCTCTCTCTCTCTCTCTCTCTCTCTCTCTCTCTCTCTCTCTCTCTCTCTCTCTTTTCCCCTCTCTCCCCCAACTTCCAATAAACCTCCATTTATATAGTATAACTTTGTCTTGTCATTTGTTCATTTAGCTTTTGAATTTGTACATAATGTGTGTGTGCTGAGTGGATGCTATTGAGGAATCAGTATTTCCCACCAAAATCCTTCTCCTAATTTTGCTCTACTCATGGTTCCAGAAGCTTAGACACAAGAGCTAAAGGTGCAAGACTTGGGGGAAAAACCAACACCCATGTGATTTAGGATTTGGCAAAGATTTGCTATGTGGGACATAAATTATTAGTAAATGGTACTTTTATAAAGTTTTAAAACTTTAGCAATTTGAGTGGCTGGAGAGATGGCTCACCAGTTAAGAGCACTGACTACTCTCCAGGATCAAAGGTCAGCAACCACATGGCAGCTCACAACTGTCTGTCACTCCGTGATCTAACACCCTTACACAGACACACACGCAGACAAAACACTAATGCACATAAAATAAAAATAAATAAATGGTTTTTTTTACTTTAGCAATTTTTCAGGTCTGGATACAGCCTACCTTGTTACCAGACTTAAAGGACAGGTCTCAGATACAACCGTTTACCATTATTTAGCTAAAGGATAGTGACGGCTCACAGCAATTTCACCCGTGTCTTAAAGTTTCCAAGATGTTTTATGAATGTTGGAGAGTCTAAGGTGTTTTAAGGTTGATCCATGCAAGTTAGGAATATTAGACAGTCTAAGAAGGTGTTTTAAGTTGGTAAATACAAGTTATGAAGGTCAGAATGTCTGAAAGGGTTTTTTTTTTTTTTAAATTTCTTGTTGCTAGCTACTGCTGCACTGAGACTGTTCAGAGCATTGACACTAATCACTAGAGCTCTGATTTATTAATCTAACTATGGTTAAAAAAAAAAACATTCTGCTGTATGACCCCCTATCATATTTCCACACTCACGGTTTTAAATTTCCTTTGGCTTGTCTTTTAAATATAAACTGAAAGTGTTTCTCACTGTGCTTAAATTATATACACGCAGTCTTCTGGACAGAGGGAAGAAGCCCCACTTTCATGGTGTGTACTGATGCCAAAAATCAAGATCACGTGAGCTTTTGCCCTCCTGCTCTACAGGAGGCTTCTGTTCTCACAGAACATTCACAGATATCAGAAAGATCCGTAAGGCCTTTCCTAAGCTCACCTCAAAGAGTATTCATGCTTTTAACTGGAAATTTTTTCCTAGGCCTCTACTATGCTATACGTCTACGGCCTTTTCCTACAATGTATATTTCACTGCAGATTGCAAACAATGATGTTGATAACTTGTCTAAAATTTATCTCATTTTGCAAACTTAAGATTCTTGTAAGCTACAGGAAGCCGACCTCTCAGGCCAAATGGAATCCAGATAAGCACTGCCAATCAACGGCCTAAGTTTCCCACCTACTGCCGATTTTGGAGGGTGGGATTCCTCCCTGTTTCAGTGGTTTTGGGACTCTCCTCCCTAACTACCCAATTGCCACCTTTCTGCACCCAACACCAGCTGATTAAATGAGTTTTCCCTTCCTAGTTCATGTGAGAGAGATTGCCAGCCCTCCATGGTTCACTGGGAGTAGAGGTATTCATGACTGTGGCTGGTCCTCCTCGCTGACCTACAAAGAGCTACTAGGACTTTTCCCATTGGGCAAGGCCACTGATGCAGTTTCCTTTTCTGTCCCCACTGCCAAAAATCCTAGTGCACTAACTAAGTGGCTGTGTCTCTGGGCCACCTCTTTGCTGTTTGAGCTGTGCCTTTCCCTGGTCACCAGCCAGCATCAACAGGTGACCAGAACAGATTGTACCAGACTTTCTTGATTCACAATCCATTTCTGGGGTGTCCCTAACAGATTACTGAATTCACCACTCCATAGGAAATAATCCATTCACCGCTTCTCCAGGCTCCTCTGGGATGCCTTCTGGAGAGTTTCAAATCCCTATGCCTACATCAAGGACTGCTAAGCTTACCCACCTCTGTAACCAAACTTGGACAGATCCAAAAATCCAAAATGAAGCTTTTAATTATCACCAGCAATCGAGCAAAATGGAAGAAAGGCTCCTTATTTTTAAGCCTTGCTCTTCTTTAATCTCCCAAAAGTTTCAAATATGCACCTCAAGTAAAATAAAAGCAAGGTCCGTATATTCAAGCTTTTCTCATCTTCACTCCAAAACTTCCATCTCTGTTCACTCTCCCAAGAGTTTCAAATGTACACCTACAGGGAATTTTCTCCCTAACCTACTAACTTTGTCTTCCATCTACATATATGTTCCAGTATCCTGCCAGACTTCCTACATCCAGGACAGTGCCAAAGCAGCCCAGCCTCACAGATCATGCCAGCTGGACCTGCATTATCCCTCCCAGCTTCAGGTGTTCTCAGACCCTGGACAGCAAATACAGCAGCCTGCTTTTCCCAGACCTGGCCAGCATTTCAGCCTTTCATCCCCTGTGGCTGCCCCACTGTCAGCAGGAAGCAGTCAAAGATGGTTGATTTATTCATCTCTTATCCGTTTACAAAAGGCTAAAGCGGTGTGCTTCAGATCCTGGACAAACAGCTCCAGGTTCTCCCAGCACTCCTTGGTCCCTGTCTGCTGCAGGACATGGCTAACATACCCTACCCTCTACCCTGAACTTTCCAGGACAGAGCTTTTTCCTTCCCCTTCACCATATAATCTGGACATTTTGTTCCTCTCTCTCTCTCTCTCTCTCTCTCTCTCTCTCTCTCTCTCTCTCTCTCTCCCTAGGGTGTTCCCCATTTCTTCTTTTCTCATGTTTCTCCAATAAATCTTATATCACATATGTTGTGTGGCACATATTTCATACTTAACATACATTTTTTAAAAGGAAGAACTATTAATATATTGTCTGTGTAATCCAGCCAGAGTTTGGAGAGATGGTGTGCTGGGAAAGCAGGAAGACTTGATGCTTATCCCCAACATCAACTTAAAAGTCAGACATGCTTATAACTCCAGTGCTGGAAAGCAGCCACAAGAAGATGCTCAGAGCCCACTGGCCAGCCAGTCGTGTGAGTTCCACGATCAGTAGGAAATCCTGTCTCAAACAAATAAGGCAGAGAGGAATATAGGAAACCATCCTATGTCAACTGGCTTCATCACACATGCACACAGATACATGCACATAAATGCATTAAGCACAGACACATACTCATTTATATGAAGTTCTAGTAAAAGCAGAACTAGAGCAACAGAAAACAGACCACTGGTTTCCACAGACTGGGAAACAGGAAATGCAGTTAACTGTGCACAAGCACAGGGGAACATTTACAGAGATGGAAATCTTCCATCTCTTGATTGTGGCCATGGATACAAGACTATAGTTTTCAAAGTTCAAACTGCATTACAAGCTGGAAAATATTATATGCCAATTACCACAATAAAACTGAGTCTTAATAAATTTAAAGGCCAGTGGCTTTCATAGCTCGCGAGGCACATCAACAAAGATGGGACAAGAGGAAAATTATAGCAAAGCTCTAACCCTTTGGTTCAGCTGACACTCTAATGGATATGGGACATTTTCCTTTCTGACTCTCTTTCTTGGTAACTTCTGCTACCTTTACACATTAAAAGAATTCAATCTGGGGCTTACAACAGACAAACTAAGTAAAATGAATGACAACTTGGTTTTCAATGGCACATGGTCTTCCTCCCACCCCCTTTGGTTTGTTTTTGTTTTTGTTTTTCGAGACACGGTTTCTCTGTGTAGCCTTGGCTGTCCTGGACTCACGTTGTAGACCAGGCTGGCCTCGAACTCACAAGCCACCACTGCCTGGTAAGCACAGGTTCTTGAAGCATGGATCTTTTATAGACATTTTACAGTGAGAAATATGACTGCCAAGAGCACAGATGATCATGCTAACCAGTCACTGTTTGAACTCCACAGAGGCCAAATTGCATCCAGAAGTTGCGTGGCGAGTGCAGATCCCCAAGGAGACTCAGTGGAAGAACAGAAGCTGTAGGAGGTAACAATGTCTCCGTCTACCTTCTTGGTTCACTAATATTGTTATGAAGTACCCACCAATGAAAGTTTGTGGAGAATTTTCAGAAAATTTCCAGAGCACTAGGGAGACAGCTCAGTTGGTAAACTGTTGAATGAGGATTAGAGTTCATCCACTGAGCCCCCTTGGAAAAGCTGGGTACAGTGGTGAGGAGTGTCTGTAAGCCCAGGGCCAGGCACAGTCCGGGGATCGTAGGCCAGTCAGTCTGGACTTACTCTTGAGCTGTAGGCCAATGAGAGATACAGTCTCACAAAGTGAGGTTGATGGCTCCTGAGGTTTAACCTTCACATTCACAACCCACACATGTGCATGTGTGCACACACCACACACACACACACACACACACCACACCACACACCACACACACACCACATACACACCACATACACACCACATACACACCACACACACACCACATACACATCACACATATCACACACACACACACACCACACACACATATCTCACACACACAACACACAACACACACACACCACTGAACAATGTGACCGTACAGGTCTGAAATGTCTTAGCTAAGATTTCTACTGCTATGATGAAACACCATAACAAAAACAAGTTGGAGAAGAAAGGGTTAATCTGGCTTAAGCTTCCACAACATAATTTAGTATCAAAGGAAGTCAGGACAGAAACTCACACAGGGAAGGAACCTGGGACCAGAAGCTGATGCAAATGGCCCTGGAGGAGTGCTGCTTAATGTCTTGCTCTGCCTCCTGGCTTGAAGACCACAAGCCCAGCATCAGCACCACCCACAATGGGCTGGACCTCCCCCCAGTCAATCACTAATTAAGGAAATGCTCTACAGGCCGACCTTACAATGTCATTTTCTCATTTGAGGCTCCTTCCTTTCTGATGAGTATACCTTGCATCAAATTGACATTAAGCTAGCCAGTACAACTGACTTCTTGGCAACTTAACACACAGACACATCTCGGTTAAGCCACAACCAATTTTTTTTCTTGCTCCTCCCCAAGAGCACACATTAATACAAACATCACAATACAAAATGTTCCAAGTCTTAAAAGTCCCACTATCTTTATAAATTCAAACACTTTAAAATTCAGTCTATTTAAAAATCCAAATTCTCTTTTAAAACCTAAAAATATCTTTAAAAATCTAATCTCTCAGCTGTGGGCTCCTATGAAATCAATAATAAATTAAATACCTCCTTCCTTCAAGAGGGAAGAACATAGGCACAGTCACAATCAAATCAAAGCAAAACCAAACTCCAGCTGTAAATAACTCAGTATCCAGTGTCTGGGACCTCCTCATGATCTTCTGGACTCTTCCAGGGGGCTTGGATCACTTCTCTGGCTCTGTCCTCTCCAGCACACACAGCTTGTCTTCTGGGCTCCTGCTGGCTCCACTCCACTGCTGCTGCTATTTGTGGTGGGCATCCCATGGCACGGGCATCTCCAAACTGCTGGGATCTTCCGCTGAAACCGAGCTGAACGTTCCCCAGTGTCCTTTCCTGGCATCTCTTCAGAGACTCCAACCTTGCCACACAGTGCCAAAGCCTCAGCTGCTCTCTCTGACCCCTTCTTCAAAACTAACACCACCGGGGTGACTCTTATACAGCCAAGTTCAGCTGCCAACACAAGGTACGGCATAGGCCATGTCTGGAACACAGCTTGTGCGAGCTGACTCATAGGAAACACTTTCCAGATTTCACCCCAACAATGTTGGTACTCATCACTAGGTGATCACCTCCAGCTGCCCAGTATCGAGTGTTCTAGCAAAGCAAAGGTTTCATTTTAGCAGTTCTGGTGTCCAGCTAATCACAAGATAACCCAGAACCACAGAATCTTAGTTCAAAATAACAAATGTCCCTGAAAGAGTCTTTAAACTCCCCCTCTAAAACGTTTCAAGCTAGGTCTCCATCATCTGTACTGCCCTCAACATCCTTACCCCTCACGCCCAATCTCCTACAGAACAGATCACTGAGGTCTCAACCCTCAATGGCTTTTCTAGTTCCAAGTTCCAAAGGCCTTCCACAAACCTCCCCCAAAACATATGCTCAGGTCTCTCACAGCAATAACCCACTCCTGGTACCAATTTGTGTTGCAAAATATTTGATCCCATTGTGAACCCCAAGATTGTGAACTGTAAAAACCTGTTTCTTGTTTGGTGTGGTTCAGCCCTGACACACACCTTCAATCCAAGAACTTTTCTGTTTATTGTAAACAGGTGATTATGGTGTGGCTCAGCCAGTCCTAGCATACAGCTTTAATACAAGAGCTCTCTGTACACAGGATTTAATAAAGTTAACCCTAGGTCAAGAGGCAGAGCAAGAAACCAGCTCTTGGATTAAAGAGTAGGAGGGACTTTGAGTTGAGGGGTATTTAAGACAGCTTGGAGAAGAAGAAGAAGGGGCTTTTGGGCTTTGAGCTAGCAAGCCTTTGGCCTTGGGTTTTGTTTTGGTTTGTTTTTGCCTTTTCCTCCTAGGCTGTCAGCTGAGCTAGTGATCTTTTTGGGCTTTTTTCTCTGAGGTGTCAGCTGAGTAGGAAGGTCAGCTGGGTGCTTTCTCTGCTTCTCTGAGCTGGCAGGTTTTCACTGCTAGCATCTGGCTCCCGGGATTTGGGATTTTCATTTTTTTTTTTAAACAACAAATTTGCCTTAGAGTTTCTATTGCTATGATGAAACACCATGACCAACAGCAAATTGGAAAAGAAAGGGTTAATTTGGCTTCTACTGCTACTCTATAGTTGACCATCAAAGGAAACCAAGATAGGAACTCTTGCAGGACTGGGACACAGAGGCAGCAGCAGATGCTCAGGTCACAGAGAAGGAATACTTACTGCTTTGCTCCCCATGGCTTGCTCAGTCAGCTTTCTTATAGAACCTAAGACCATCAGCCCAGGGGTGACCCCACTCATAATTTGCTGAGCCCTCCCATTCCATCACTAGTTAAGAAAATGCTCTACAGGCTTGCCGAAAACAGGCATTGTTTTTTCAACTGAGGCTCCCTCTACTCTGATGACTATACCTTGGGTCAAGTTGGCATAAAACTAGACAGTGCATGAACTAATGTATTTTATTTTTATTGGTGTGGGGGGGTTCATGTGTGCATTCACATATATGTGGGTGCACATTATGGGTAGGTACCTGTGAGGCAGAGTCTCTCACTCAAACCTAAAGTTCACCAACTCAGCTAGTGTAGCCAACCAACTTGCACTGGAGAACTTTTCTCCACCTCCAGAACAGTGGCTTGCTGGTGGACCACTACACCCACCCAACATTTGGGTGTGTGCTGAGAATCTAAACTCCAGTCCTCACACAGCACACACTTTACCCACTGAGCATCAACACATTGTTTTATTTACTACATGCTGTCATGGTCTATATTGTTTTGTAGTTCCTTTTCTGCCAATAAATATTAGGACCATTTCCCCCAGATCAATACAGAGAGTTCTACCTCACTTTAAAAAGTCCTGCATGGTTTGTCACTGCAGGAGAGTACTAAACGTTAACCATTTCATTTGTCACGAATATCAAACTTGAATTCTCCCACCAGAAGTGCTGCCTAGATTAATATCATTCCAGTGGCTGTTGTCATGAAACATAAAGTGTCATCCTTACGTGTCTAGTCTAGGGATATGTACACCCAAACAACAGACATTTGAGGTGATGGATTAAGTGTCTACATCACTTTCCATTCAAATCCTCAAGCACTCACAAAAATAATGCAGGAGTGCAGGAAAGTCAATTAGTATATTGGTTCATTTAGAAGACAACCCAAGTTAGGCCAGGTGTGGTGGCGCACACCTTTATTTAATCTCAGCACTTGGGAGGCAGAGGCAGGCGGATCTCTGTGAGTTCAAGGCCAGCCTGGTCTACAAAGAGAGTTCAAGACAGTCAAGTCTACACAGAGAAACCCTGTCCCCAAAAACAAAAACAAAAAACAAAAATTAAAGCCAAAAAGAAGATGACCCCAGTTATAATCAGTGAATGCTATTCACTCGGAAAGCCTCAACCCAAGAAAGCTATTAAAATACTAATGACTATGATTTACAGCTTTGCTCTTTTGAAGTTATTAATCTACTCCTATTTAAAACTCTTCTAGGGCTGGAGAGTGGCCCAGTCATTAAAGGCTAGGCTCACAACCAAAATATAAAACTCTGTCCGTACAATAAAATAAAACTTTCCTCCTTCGCAGTCAAGGTCTTTTGCCTCCAGCCCCGTGTGCCTTCCCAGCCTTTCCACCCTGTGCAAGTGCCGATGCTGCTGCAGTTGCCTAGTCTGTCTCCTCTAACCCAAGCAATTCTCTCTTTCTTCTCAGCTCTTCAGTGGGAAGTCTTCCCAGGGTCACAGTCTACCTGAAATGCAACTTTCCGAACCTCTCTTATCCCCTCCAATGATAGCATGACACTGGAAGGGGAAGCATGTATTTTCATCTGTGACCCACTTGTGTTCAAACGCTCAGAATCTCTGGTTTATCCCTGTGAGACGAGAAGCGCATGGCTTGGCTTTGCCTGTCCTCTATTTTTCTCACCAGAAAGATGAAATGCAATTTCTTGGCTATGCCTTAAGTGTTTGGGACAGCATGTAACTCAGTGCTAGAAGTGAAGTGTGTTTCTTAACAGATCGTATATGTGGGCGATATATAAGGCATCTCTTTGGTCTTCCTACAGAGTCACTGGGAGTTTTATTTTGGGAAGGCATGGATTGATGTAGGTTTTATGACGTCTTCTCTCACCAGCCGCCCCAATAGCTTCTTTATGATCTCCACTGGGTTCTGGATAGCTTTTCTGCTTTGTGTGTTCTCCAATGAGATGCCTGCTCTAGGGTTAGGTCAATTGTCAGCTAAAGATAGACCAAGGAAACACAGATCTTCCTGTTGAGTTACATAACATTATATGTTTTTAAATCTCTATACTCTGTGAAGCAAGGCAAAGATGAGGAACGCAAAAGCAAGAAGGAGCTAAAGAGGAAACTCCCCATCCTCTCAGGCCTTTCCAGTTGGGCTGCTGGAAATCCTGGCTGCTGAGTGCCAGAGCATCACAAAGACAGAGTAGGCTATTGCTCACAGACTCTTCCATTGGGCACAAAGAGAAGATGGCCGCTCTTCAGATTAAGTTGGGAGTAAAGGATAAGTGAGGAGAAACAGAAAAAAACAAAAACAAAAAACTTCAGGCCAGATCCACAGTGGGCAGTAAAACTGATTCCCCCAAAACCATCAGTGCTGAATGGTGTGAGAAGAACCGCCTGTTCTTAGTTAGGGTGTTCATCGCTGTGAAGAGACACCATGACCAAGGCACTCTTATAAAGGACAACATTTAGCTGATGCTGCCTTACAGTTTCAGAGGTTTAGTCCACTGTCATCATGGTGGGAAGCATGGCGGTGTCTAGGAAGGTGTGGTGCTGGACAGAGACAGCTCAGAGCTCTACATCCTAATTTGAAGGCAGCTGAAGAAGAACTGTGTGGCTGGATATAGCTTGAGCATCGGAGACTTCAAAGCCCACTCCCACACACTTCCTCCAACAAGATGACACCTACTCCAAGGCCACACCTCCTAATAGGCCATACCAACTCCCTGTAGGCCTATGTTGGCCAATTACATTCAAACTACCACAGGAACAGTTTAAGAAAGAATGTGGAATTGAGACATCTACTGCAGCAAGAAAGCATGAGAAAGGAGGGGATCTCTGTTAAGAGAGGAAAAGGTGATTTTCTTTGAGGTACTGGATGGAATATAGGGCTTCGTGCATGCTAGGTAAAGGATCCACCACTGCCACTGATATTCATACCAACAGACAATGTCTCACTAAGTTGCCCAGGCCAGACTCAACTTAGTTTGTTGCTCAAAACAGTCTTGAACTCGTGACTTCTACCCATCTGGCCCTAGCCTCCCACATGCTACGGTTGTATGCATAAGGCCTAGGAAAAGGCTAAAGGATTTTCTTCAATGTAATGGAAGTTCTATATTGCCACTTTCCATAAGCAGAAAGGAATGATCGCTTTTAAATTACGTCCTTATGCTCTTGTGTTGATACGAGTCTATAAGCCACCTTCCCCGAGCCTGTGAATGCTCACTGAGTATAGTGTGTCAGTTTGTAGAGTCTAGACCATTTCTCCTGACGTTTTGGTACAGTATAGATAATACCAGAGCACTGAAACAGTAAGTGTAACCTGTGTGTACTTATCTCCCCCAACGAGCTTATAAACGCACCCCTTAAAGGTAGGGATTGTGGCCCAACACGGTGGCCCACAGCTGTAGTCTCGACACTCTGTGAGGCAGAGGCAGGCTGACCTCTGTGAGTTTGAGGCTAGCCTGGTCTACAAAGTGAGTCCAGGACAGTTAAGGCTACACAGAGAAGCCCTGTCTCGAAACAAACAACTCACATACACACACAAAGAAAGGAAAACAAACAAACAAAAGGTAGGGATTGTATGTTAACTATGTCCCAGCCTCATTTTCTTTTTAAAGATTTATGACAAATTTTTGTTAGGTTTGTTTTACATGTTGGCCTGCACATATGTATGTGCACTGTGTGTTCCTGGTGCCCACAAAGGTCAGAAGAGGTCATTGGATACCCAGGAACTGGAGTTACAGATGGTTGTGAACTGCCATGTGGATGCTTTGAAACAAATAAAGTCCTCTGCAAGAGCAGCCAGTGTTAATAAAGACGCAAAGTAGGTGATTATGGCGTAGGCCTATAATCCTAGCACTTAGGCAGAGGCAGAGGCAGAGGCAGAGGCAGAGGCAGAGGCAGAGGCAGAGGCAGAGGCAGAGGCAGAAGCAGATGGATCGCTGTGAGTTCGTGGCCAGCTTGGTCTACAAAGTGAGTCCAGGACAGCCAAGGTTACACAGAGAAACTCTGTCTCGAATCCCTCCCCCACAAACAAACAAAACAAAACAAAATAGAAATCCTGCAGCCGTGTGCATGACTTCAACCCAGCACTCCTCGGGAGCAGAGGCCGATGAATCTCTGTCTTTAGAGCGAGTTCCAGGACAGCCAAGATTACAGAGAGAAAGCCAGTCTCAAAAACCAAAAGAAACGAATACACAGGCGATGAGCGAACGAAGCATAGAGTACATGTTCCTTAAGCAAGTCTCTAACTGCACTTTCCCCCCTACCAGGTGAATTCTGTACAACCAGTTTGTGTTGGTCCTCGCATTATTTTCAACACGTGTACCATTCAACACGAGTACCAGCGCAGGCACAGTCAGTGTTGTAGTAATCTTGCTTTCCCCCAGAATGAGTATTTCGGCGCATAAGAAAGCCAAGGCCAAATGGAGTGAGCTGCCTTGGCGAGACAGGGTACAGAGTGTGTCCTCCTGCCCAAGAATGGTTGGGTCACAAGAACCCGGCTGCAGCTCCTGGGAACAGCGCCGTCTGTCCTCCGCACCGCCTGGGGGCGCTGTGGCGTGTGCAGTCCCCGGATTGGCGGGGCGCCGCTCTCTGGGCGGGGCGTAAAGGCGGTAGGAGGACTTGCGGCGGGCCCGCTTCGGCTTCTCCTCCGGCCTGCTCTCCCTTCCCGCGCCGGCCACCATGGGGAAACGAGACAATCGCGTGGTGAGTGCGTGGCGGGGGAACCCGAGGGATGAGGCGGGGCCGGGCGGCAGGCGAGCGAGGGAGCGAGCGGCGTGAAGCCGTCTTCCTTCGCGGCGGGACCGGCGGCTGCGTCGCACCTGCGGACCCCGGGACCCCGCGCCGTGCGGTGCGCGTGCGCCTTGCTCGCCCTTGATCGGCGGGGCTCCCCCGGGACCCCCCGCAGCCGCGAGTGCTCGGCCGGAGTTGGCGCCGCCTGTACGGGGAGGTCGAGGCCCAGACGCCGCGCAGCCCCCCCCCCCCCCCGCGGGGACGGGGGTGCAGGGATGAGGGCTTTGGGGTGCTTTTAGACTGCGAAGTTAGTGACTTCTCTGAATCCAAGTTTCTATCTGTGCGAAATGTGGGGCTCCTCATTCACGGCTTGACCACAAAGGCAACTGCCCAAGCGAACGTGCATGGGTACCAAAGAGCTGCCCGGGAAATGATAGCGTCGTTCACACCCCCTCAATCCCCATCCCCCTCCCCTTCTCCCCTTTCCGTCCGTCCCCCCCCCCCCCCGCCCCTCACCAATCCGGTCTTTAAAACGTCCATTGTAGTTCCTTGTGGTACCGTAATGAAAGCTCGGTGGTCGTGACCCTTGTTCACGGGGTTCAGGAATGTCCCTTCATCCTGGCTTCAAGCCAGGCCGTGCGTTGTCTGGACCATAGACTAGAGTTGAAATGGTCGTGTGCGTGGGCATCCTGAGTTCGACGTATTGGAGCGCTTGGGCCCTTTTAGTGCCCTCTCAGGCTTAAGAAATCAGCTCACTCCTTTTCCTGGAACTTTTTCAGGATTTTTTGTTTTGGTTTTAATCAGTGGTGCTACAGTGGTCTTAACGGTTGTAGGATTACTTACAGACATCGTAGTTTCTTGCAGACATCACACTGTTCCTCTTTGTTGGAAATTTTTCATTTATACACCCCTAAGGCATATGCAAAACATGAGATTAGCTTAGTTTACTGAAGCGTTTTGACAGTTCTGTACTGCTTTTGTTCTTGTAGCACAGAATGTTCTGGTAGTATTTTGTTTGTAATTCAAAGATTATAAAACCAGAAAGTAAAAGGTGGGCGGTGTAGGAGATCTGATGGAGTCGCTAATGCCTAGAGGACAGGGCAGGACTGTGACCAGAACTTGTATCATTTGATACTTGGTTCAATACCTCATGGACCTGGATTGTTTTTTTTCCTCCTAAAGGCTCAGTTTTTTATTTATTTACTTATTTACTTATTTATTATGTATACAGTGTTCTGCCTGCATGTATACCTGTAGGCCAGAAGAGGGCATCGGATCACATTACAGATGGTTGTGAACCACCATGTGGTTGCTGGGAATTGAACTCAGGACCTTTGGAAGAGCAGGCGGTGCTCTTAACCACTGAGCCGTCTTTCCAGCCCCAAAGGCTCAGTTTTTTAACAGCACTTTTAATCCACAGATACCCTATACATTTCATGGTCCCACACATATACAGCAGCCCCACCGTAGGTACATATGAACTTGTGGTTTATGTTGCTGTTTATGTTTCGGGAATCACACGATGCTATGATCTATGCATGGCAAGTCCTTGAACTAATTATAATGATATGTATCAACCGTTATAATGCATTGTTATTACCTTGAGAGCCTCTGCGTTAGTCAATCCTGTCACTTCAATCTGCCACAATCAGACTTTTAGGGGACTTGAGTGATAGCTCCAGGGTAAGAGCACATGATGCTGCCCGCCTGCCCTCCCTCCATCCCTCCCTTTCTTCCTAGCTTCCTTCTTAACGTTTGTGTGTGTGTGTGTGTGTGTGTGTGTGTGTGTGTGTGTGTGTGTGTTTGGTACAGGGTCTCTGTGTGTGTCCCTGGCTGACCTAGGACTTTGTAGACCAGGCCAGGTACTGGTGCTCTCGCAGAGGACTTAAGTTCCATCCATAGCCCTCTATAACTCCAGCCCTAGAGAATCCAGTGCCCTCTTCTGATGTCCGTGAGAACCCACATGCACACAGGGACACGGACACACAGATATAGAATTTAAAACGTTAGCAACAACAACAGCAAAACTAACTTTAGGTCAGTGATTGAACAGTTGTTTTGGTTTGGGTCTTATTCATAATTTATTTTGTAAGTTTGTGTGTGTACATGCCACAGAAACTTGTGAAGGCCAGCAGACAACTTTCCAGGATTTTTCTTCCTCCGTCATTGTAGACCAGGATCAAACTCAGGTCATCAGGCTTAGCTAGACAAGTGTTTTTATGAGTTGAGCCATCTCACCCTCCTGAACAATGCTTTTTATTTTGTTTTGTTGTGGAGGGTGTTTGTTGTTTGTTTGTTTTGGAAGCTGTGCTTACAGCCTTTGAAGGTACTGAGAATCCAACTTGAATCCTTTAGAAGTATGCACTTTGACCTATGATCCCTCTTTAGAAAAACGTAGGGTTCACAGAAAGGTTGAATAGAAGGAAGAGAGTTCCTGTGCATGTGTGAAAGTGTCCTGCCTGCATGCTCACCCATCCATAGCCTCCTGTTACCAATTCTGGCAAGACCAGAGTACTTTTACAACCCTACATTGTTTGACACATGGTTACCCAGAGTTGCAGATAATGAGTTTTGTTTTGGTTTTTTTCCTTGAGTTTTTTTTTTTTTTTTTTTTTTAACTAAGGGGTCTTGGAATCGATAAAGGGCTATTAAGCTCATGGTGCCTTTGTACCTGTTTTCTGGATGCTTGTTTCATATTCTTTTTGATAATCTGTGCCCTCTAAAATAGATATATCCTCTAGATAAAAAATAGGTAGATTGAGCTGGAGAGATGGCTCAGAGGTTAAGTGCACTGACTGCTCTTCCAAAGGTCCTGAGTTCAATTCCCAGCAACCACATGGTGGCTCACAACCATCTATAATGAGATCTGGTGCCCTCTTCTGGCCTGCTGGCTCACATTCAGGCAGAATACTGTGTACTTAATAAATAAATAAATCTTAAAAAAAGGGGGGGGGGGGTAGATCAGCCAGGCATGGTGGGGCAAGCCTTTAATCCCAGGGAGGCAGAGGCAGGTGGATCACTGAGTTCGAGGCCAGCCTGGTCTACAACTGAGTCCAGGACAGCCAAGGCTACTCAGAGAAACCCTGTCTCAAAAAACAAAAACAAACAAACAAAGATCAACAAATTAGAGTCTGCTCATGCCTTTAGCAGTAGTGCTACGTATTCTTTTGGTACCTGCCCACACGTGTGTTCCCTTGAGCTCAGCTTGCTATTCTGAATTACAATAACAAATCATTTTGTTTTACTTGAATTCATGTAGCAGTTTATAGCCACAAACAGTTATAGTAACATATTATGAATGTGTGACTGACAAAGTCAAAGTCTTTGTTTTTGTAACTTTTATTCATTTTAATTTTTCATATGTGTGGGTGTGCTAGGAGACAACTTTCCAGAGACAATATTCTCTGTCCACCCTGTGGCTCCCAGAGAACGAACTCGGGCCTTCAGGCCTTTACTCACTGAGCTTTGAGGGCGCCAAAATGTTTTGTTTTGTTTTGTTTGTTTGTTTGTTTTTTAAATGAAAATCCCAATCATTCGCTTTTACCAATAAAGACTCAGGAGCCAGATGAAAACCTGCCAGCTCAGAGAAGCAGAGAAAGCACCCAGCTGACCTTCCTATCAGCTGACACCTCAAAGGAAAAAGCCCAAAAAGATCACTAGCTCAGCTGACAGCCTAGGAGGAAAAGGCAAAAAAACAAAAACAAAAACAAAAAAAAACCCAAACACCCAAGGCCAAAGGCTTGCTAGCTCAAAGCCCAAAAGCCCCTTCTTCTTCTCCAAGCTGTCTTAAATACCCCTCAACTCAAAGTCCCTCCTACTTTTTAATCCAAGAGCTGGTTTCTTGCTCTGCCTCTTGACCTAGGGTTAACTTTATTAAATCCTGTGTACAGAGAGCTCTTGTATTAAAGCTGTATGCTAGGACTGGCTGAGCCACACTATAATCACCTGTTTACAATAAACAGAAAGTTCTTGGATTGAAGGTGTGTGTCAGGGCTGAACCACACTAAATAAGAAACAGGTTTTTACAGTTCACAATCTCGGGGTTCACAGTGGGATCAAATATCTGCGACACTAAGCCATCTCCTCAGCCAAGGTCACAATATATTTAAAATGATCAAGTTGGATGAGAGCGATGGCTTAGTGGTTAAGAGTGCTGACTGCTCTTCTGGGGGTTTGCTTCCAAGCATCCACATGGCAGCTCACAACCTGTCCATAACTCTAATTTCAGGACATTTTAAACCCTCTTCCATTAGCAGTAGGCACCAGAGGCCAAAAGAGAATATAGGACTCCTTGGAATGGGCATTGCTGACGGTTGAGATTTGCTGTGAGGTTTTGACAACTGAACTCAGGTCCTCCACAAGAGAAGCAAATGCTTGTTAGGGGTTGGTCTGGTGCTGTATGTATTCAGATGCTAAATTCAGTATATTAAGTAGTGAAGGGGGTGGGCTGGAGAGATGACTCCGCAGTTAAGAGTAAATACGGTTCTTGCAGAGGACCAGAATTTGGTTCCCTGCCCCCACATCAGATGGTCCACAACCATGTCTAACTCTAGCTCCATGAAGTCCAACACGGACTGTCTCCTGGCTTCTACAGACTTCTGCAATTGAGTGCACATACCCTCAGACAGACATATTCACATAATCAGAAGTAACAAAAGTAAGAATTTACAAAAATAAGATAGTTGAGGGCAGTGCCTCTCATTTTGGTGCACATGCTGTTTGTTTGGGTTTTTCGTTTGTTTGTTTTTCGAGATAGGGTTTCTCTGTGCACCTTTAGTTGTCCTGGGCTTGCTCTGTAGACCTGGTTGGCCTAGAACTCCACCACCACTCAATATGCTCATATTTTTTGTTGGTATTATTAAAATGGTGTTTATTTATTTGAAACTGATTTTGCTTTTTTACTTCAGAACCTTGAACATCTTTTCATATCACAAGAACAATTTTTCCGTGACTACATATTTCACTTAGGAGGTTTGCTTCAGTATATTTCATGAGTCCTAATTTGATGACGTCCTGCATGTTTACAGTTTTTTAGGTTTGTTTTTTTTCCCTGTTGTGGTAATTTAGTTGTGCTGATCAATTTCTATAGTTGTACTCTTTGGAAATAATTTTTCAAGTTTTAAACTTAAAATGTCTTACCATTAGGTACTACTAAAATGAATAAAGGTATTTAGTGCTCTTGCAGAGAAACCAGGTTTGGTTCCCAGAATCCGTAACTCACAAACAATTGTAACTCAGGTTCCAAGAATCTGATGCCCTTCTCTTGCCTTCATGGACACTTTTACACATGGCACAGACAAATAGTGCCATACACACACACACACACACACACACACACACACACACACACTCTCTCTCTCTCTCTCTCTCTCTCTCTCTCTCTCTCTCTCTCTCTCTCTCTCTCTCTCTCTGGATTTTGTATTGTGTTTTGATACCTGTATCTTGCCTTGATTCTTTAAATATTCCCAATATTAGGAACTTCTAACAATCTTTCCTCCTTGCAAGAAGCTTATGTTAGAACTTTAAGGTATATTTTAGTGGAAGTAATTCTCAGCATGTACTGGTCAGTGGTGGTTTTGTTTACTCTGCAGAGAAATCTGTAAGTCTATCACATTTGTTCCATTAGGTGGAAATATTGGCCTTTTTACACACTTTGATAAGTTTTGCAGTAGATGTTAAGTGGTAACAGAAAGGCCTTAAAATCAACCTAAGGGTAATTACCTTTAGCCTAAGTTCTTTTTTCTTTTTGTTTTTTGAGACAGGGTTTCTCTGTGTAGCCTTGGCCATCATGGACTCGCTTTGTAGACCAGGCTGGCCTCGAACTCACAGCGATCCGCCTGCCTCTGCCTCCCGAGTGTAGTGCTGGGATTAAAGGCGTGAGCCACCACGCCCGGCTTTAGCCTAAGTTCTTACCACATAGATAGAAAGGAGAAAGGTAGAACAGTTTTGTAAACATTTATCAACTTGAACTAAACTTGGGGAAACTGAATATGAAAATCAAGAGGTTGAGCCTACCAGGCATGGTGGAGCATGGCTATAATCAAAAGTTGAGGCATGGTGGTTGAGAGTTCCAGGACAGCGTACCACTACTTAGGGAGAACCTGTCTCAAAACAAAACAGATATTATCTAAACAATTTTTAAAACGATTTTTTTATTATTTATACAGTATTCTGCCTGCATGCCAGTAGAAGGCACCAGATCGCATGATAATTGGTTGCTGGGATCTTTGGAAGAACAGCCAGTGCTCTTAACCTTTGAGCCATCTTTCCAGCCCCCATCTATAGAAAATTTTAGTAAGTCAACATCTTTGCCAGAAACCATCACTAAACAAGCTTTTTGCTTTATTTGTCTCATTGTTTTTGAGGGGGAATAAAAGGTCTCTGGAATGTGTGTTTATCCTACTGTAGGAACTATAAAATACAGAGCATCGTTTTTGTTTTTTTTTATTGACTCTTACATGCATAGTTACATTACATTGCATACATACACAATGTAGGATGTAGTTCAGGTTATAGAGTGCTTGCCTGCCATGTACAGGGCCTGTGTGTGAGCCCCAGCACCATGTAAAATTAGATGTGGTCCGTGCCTGGCATCTCTGCACTTAGAAAGTGGAAACAGGCGAATCAGCATCAGATTCTGAGTTACCTCCCCATACCCAGAGCACATTTAATTTTTATATAAACATATACTCTCAGATATTTCATTCAACTGCCTCAAGCATTTCAGTTGCTCAACAACTGAAAACAAACAGTGGAGACTGGTGTGTTGTTTTACATATCATAAGATTTACCCTTCTTTTTTTTTTTTTTTTTTTTTTTTTTTAGATGAGGTATCACTGTACAGCTTTGGCTGGCCTGGAACTTGGTATTGTAGACCAGGCTGGCCTGGAACTCATAGATATCCTCCTGCCTCCTCTTCTTCCTGAGTGCTGGGATTAAAGAGTGCCCAACAACCTTAGCCATTTTAAAGTCTAGTTCAGTGCCATTAGCTACATTCACAGTTCTCTACAGCCATTAGTCCATTTCCAGAACTTCCATAATCCCAAGTAAGCTGTGTATAATGAAACAGTCACTCCCAGGTTTCTCTGCCTGGTAAGCTCAGGTCTCTTGTGTCTTGGTCTCAGGATTTGCTTCTTACAGATCCTCCCAGAAGTGCAGCTGTGAAGTCGTGCTGCTGTGTTTGTCTTACCTCAAGTAGACCTGTTCAGATAGCAGTATTCGAATTCAGTTTTTTAGAAATTGAGTGGAGGGGTGTTTGGTTTATCTAGTTACCCATGGATAGGGATATTAGGTTTGTTCTGCCCTTGACTGTCATGAGTGCTGCTGCTGTGAGTACTGGTGTTCCGTTAGCGTCTCTGCATTCACTTGGGCAGATGTAGTACCTAGACGTGGAATTGGAAGTTCATGTAGTAATTCTATGTGTAACTTTCTGAGGAACAACCAAATTATTTTCTACAACAGCCGTTTCAGTTTATACTCCCACCAACAGTGCACAGTGTACCACTTTGTTCCCATCTATAGCAGTCTTTGTGATTTTCTGGTTCTTTGATAATAATAGCCTTCCTAGTGATACTGAACATTGATTTGTCTATTGGCCATTGACAGTGCATCTTTGGAGAAATATCCATTTTTTCCTTTGTTTTAAAGTAGATGACTAGTTGTTTTGTTGAGTTGCAGTGGCTTTTTTGTTTTGTTTTGTTTGTTTGTTTGGTTTGGTTTGGTTTGGTTTGGTTTTTCGAGACAAGGTTTCTCTGTGTAGCCTTGGCTGTCCTGGACTCACTTTGTAGACCGGGTAGTGGCTTTTTATATATCCTGGGCATTTCTCTCTTACTCAATATATGGTTTCCCCTTCTGCAAAAAAAGAAAAATTTTTTTTTCTTCTGAGACAGGGCTTCTCTGTGTTGCTTTGTCTGTCCTGGACTCACTTTGTAGACAGATCTGGCCTCGAACTCATAGAGATCCACCTGCCTTTGCCTGCCCTGAGGGATTACAGGTGTCCTTTCTTGCACACTTTAAATTATCTTGGGAGGCTGAAGACATGACTTAGTGGCTAAGAGCAGGGCTGCCGTTCTAGAGGGCCTGAGTTTGATTCCCAGCGCCCACATGGTGACTCACAACCATCTTCACTATATGTGCACCACCATCACCCAGCTGGAAGTGAGTGTCTTAATTTGTCAGCATAGTGTGATCACTGTCACTAGGTTATTGGGTTTTCGGGACAGTTACCCTATAGGCTTCAATGGGGGAGAGGCATCATTATTGTGTCAAATCTCTGGTAAAGCGACAGCAGCGAGTGTTATCTCACAAACAGGCACAGCTTTGTAGATTACACTGGTTTTCTGTAAGAAGTTGATTCATTAAGTTACTCATGCTTCGTTGGATATAGTATTCATTTATAATAATGCCACTAGATATAAGTAAGTGACTTTTTAGGTGGCTATTTTAATAGAATTAATTGTTGTTCTTTCCTCAAGGCCTACATGAATCCAATAGCGATGGCTCGATCAAGGGGTCCAGTCCAGTCTTCAGGGCCAACAATCCAGGATTATCTGAATCGACCAAGGCCTACCTGGTATTTCTTAGTTTACCTGTTCATAAGTTTATTCTTGCTGCCTTTATTGATTGATGAGCAATTGTCAAATAACAAGTGATTTTTACTGATTTTTTTTTTTTGAGAGTTTTATACAAGTGTATTGCATTTATATCTTTTGCATTCCTCCTGCCTTCCTCTCCAACTCTCCCTGTTTTCCCTTCCTACTTACTCCTCAAATTTAGGAATTCTTTAATATCGTTACACACAGGCACCCTATTGACTTGACCTCATTTTGTAGTGCTCATATGTACGTGTGTTTCAGGCTGGCCACTTGGGATTGGATGACCTTTCAGAAAGTTCATCCCTGAAGAAAACTGACTCATACTAATTTTCTGTTCCCACCCCCAGCATACCTGTAGCATCTCTATCCAAGCTGCCTTGTCATCTGGTGTTGTTGTTATGCAGATCTTATTTAGGCAGCTTATTGTTGCAGTTTCATGGGTACAGGTTCCCAACATGGATAAAAGACACTAGTTTTCAGTAGGCATCCTGGTCCTCTTTTTCTTAAAATCTTTCTGCCACTTGTCTATAATTTTCCCTGAGCCTTAAGTGGTATAGATTGCATTATAGATGTAGCAGTTGAGGGCAGGCACCCATGGTCATTTACCCTCTGTTCTGACCAGTTGTGGGTCTTTTCACTAGTTTCCATCCTTTATAGAGAAAGCTTCTCTTTCTTTATTGAGGGTGAGAGCTTACTGTATCTGGATATAAGGGTACATAGTTAGAATGTAGTTAGAAATTTTATTGGATTAGGAAAATGGCAGAGGTAGGTTCTCTTCCAGGGTCTACCAGCCACAGGTAATTGGCTATTCCCTCCTGCATGGCCTTAAGTCCTATTAGATAGCTGGTGGCCCCCTGTAAGCTAACGGTGCCACTCTTGGACCAGTGGGAATATGCCCTCTGATCATTGTGGTTCGTGGCCTTTACCACTGGCTTTTCTCTCTTGACAGCTTGTATAGCATCTTCAGATACCATGAGAGCCAGTCCTCAGAAAGGAGGCTCCCAGGTCAGTTCCAGCTCAGTTCCTCCAAGTCCCATGTCCAAAGTATGCTCAGTCTTCAGCAGTAGGGTCTTGCTTTCAACCAAAGGCAGAGGCAGTGTTGCTTTTGGACTGTGTGATGTCTTGTTCTTACATGTGTGCGCGCGCGCACGCGCGCACACACACACACACACACACACACACCCTTCATGCCTGGCATTCAGAAATAATCTGTGATTCCTTTAGGTAGCATTGTCACCTGTTTGTCACAACTCCCTTTTTTAATTATGTTGTTTGTTTCCTTAATTCTTTGTTTTGTTTTTTGTATATCTGGATATTGATTCTCTATCAAAAATACAACTGGCAAAGAATCTCGGTGCTCTTCCTCTTCATTCAGTGGTTTCCTCTGATATACAGGGGTCATATTTGTTGATTGTTGGCCTTAATTCCTGGGCAAATGGAGTTCTGTTTAGAAAATCCTTTTCTGTTCCAGTGTGTTGTAACCCTGCCTATGTTTTCTTCTAGCAGTTTAACTTTTGGTTTCACATTGAGGTCCATCTAGAGGTGATTTTTGATCAGGGTAATATATAAGGTTCTAATTTCATTCTTCTACATGTGGACGTCCATGATAAGGAGTGAATTTTATTTTTTTAAATTTTATTTTGTTTTAATTGTTTGAGACAAGGTTTCTCTGTGTAGCCTTGGTTGTCCTGGACTCACTTTGTAGACCAGGCTGGCCTCGAGCTCACAGTGATCTGCCTGCCTCTGCCTCCCGAGTGCTGGGATTAATGGCGTGCGCCACCACCGCCCAGCCATAGTGTTGTTCTTAACCAATGCAGCATGCCAAAAAAGTTCCCCCAAATAAAATGTTATTTTAGCTTTAACACGGTAAAAGGGGATGGAACTTAAAAGGAAATGCTCAAGCAAGCATTTTGCCCCATGAGTCAGAAGCCTTTTTAAAAACCCATAGATTAGGTAATTCATAAGAATACTCACAGGAGTCTTGGCGGGTAATCTTGCTTGTAGTAACATTAATGGCAACAAAAGGATGTCAGGTACTGTTGAAAGGGGGAACACTAGGAGCCAGGCATGGCTTTTCAAGGGTATTTCTAACAGAGGCACACAAGGCACACTTGATTCCTCTAGCAAAGAAGTAGGACAGTACATGCAGGGCATTGCCAGCCCAGAAGGCTTATTAGGCGTTTGGTACCCAGGATTTTTATTGTTGCTTAGTCATCCTCTGCTATTACATTCTCAAATTCCACATTTCTGGAAATAAAGCAGATATTCAGCCTAAACTGTACTCTTATCTTCACACATGCAGAGTTTAGGCAGATTAGCTGCTCTTAATCAGGGAATGGGAAGACCTCTCCAAAGCTGAACTGCAAGATGCCCCCCTTAGGCTAGTGCTCTAAGAAGGTAGCCTGTGTCAAGCCTTCTGCGTGCATGTGAGTTTTTATTATGGGGCTTACTAGCAGAATGTCGCAGTTGAGTAAGATAGACTTGCCTTGGCTCATCTTAGCACTGACAGCTTGTGGCCTGAGGAACTTGAGTAGGCTGTAAAGTGAAGTGCCTATTACTTACTGAGTTGTCTTGAGATTAAATCAAATTAATACTTAAGCAATCTGGATTTAGATAAGGAGTAATTAATATCCCTAGTGGCCTTTATGTATATGGTTGTGAACAAAGAAATTTGAACTATCAATGTGAAAGGGAGTCTTAGAATATTAAAATGTTATTTACAACGATGTTTTGTTTGTGACCGTCCCGTCAAATTGTAATGCTTGAAGTTGTATTTATCATTCTGTTTTTTAAAAGGGAGGAGGTAAAGGAGCAACTAGAAAAGAAAAAGAAAGGTTCCAAGGCTTTGGCTGAGTTTGAAGAAAAAATGAATGAGGTTTGTAAATAGCATTTCTTTAGAAGTAGACTAATATTTTCTAATAAATGATATCTGTTTTAATTGTTTCACTTTAATAAGCCAAGAATTTGAGTATTGCACTTCAGTCATTAAGGGCATTCTGTGTTTTGTGGCTGTTACTGTTAAATATTGGTGTTGTAGTACAAGAGGTGCCCCACAAACCATTCAGGCCCCAATCTCAGTGAGACGTTGATGGTTTATTTGAATGCATTTCCACGTTGATCGATCAGGGCCACAACAAGGACTCGGGGCCCTCACTGTGACATCTACCTGTTTTCAGGGCACTTAGTGAAACCAAATGCAAAAGACACGGGGGTGGGGGGGCAGTAACACATTCTGGCTGACCATTCAAAGCAATGTTGCATTTTTGGCTAACTAGACAAAGTATTATCAGCCCTCCTTTAAATTGATTGTTAACGAGTGAGGTGAGTGAGGTGGTGGTTGGGGTCTTTGAGAGTACATCCAACGCGCAGCCACGTGTGGAGATAACAGAAGTGCAGCCAGGGGGCTGGCCAAGTGTGTAGGTAACGAAGTATGAATTATGACACCGTTGAGTCATCTAGTGTAGGTCAGCTTTCCCCTCTGGCAGAGAATGGTAGTGTCAGCTATGAGTAACTACTTCTAGGAAGCAAAGGTAAAAGTTAAAAACAAACAAAATGGAAGCTGAATACAGAAATGGCTGCAGCTCTGTCAAAAAAGTAGGCCTCAGCAATTTGAAGGCAGGTTTGTGAGGAAGTGAACACCTTCTTATAAAAATAAGAGAAGGACTCAGTAAAGGCACTTCCTCAGAAGCCTGGGGACCTGAGTGTCATCTCAGAACACACGCAGACATGGAAGGAGAGAACCCACTCCACAGAGTGTCCTCTGACCTGTGTGCATACACCTCATACCTACCCACTGTAGTCAGTTTTTTTTTTTTATTAACTTTATTTTAAGCCCAGGTGTGGTTGCACACAACTTTAATCCCAGTACTGCGAAGATGGAAGCAGGTGGATATCTGAGTTTGAGGATAGCCTGGACTACAACACAAGTTCCAGGATAGCCAGGGCTATATGCACGTGCACACACACACACATACACACAAGCTCACATCTTACAAAGACATACGTAATAGTGAAAATAAGTAAAGTTTTTATTTACTAAAAGGAAGCTGAGATAGGTGAGTGGTAATTTAAAAAAAAAATTGGAAAGGGATTAGTAGCTTCTAATGGTCTCTTTTTTGCAGAATTGGAAGAAAGAACTAGAAAAGCATAGAGAAAAATTATTAAGTGGAAGTGAGAGCTCATCCAAAAAAAGACAGGTAACAACACTTTTGTTTATCATTGGATTTCATAATGATGTGTTAATAAATTCATTTGAAAATCACATCCACTTATTCAGGCTTGTGTTATTTCTATTTAGAGAAAGAAAAAAGAAAAGAAGAAATCTGGTAGGGTGAGCAAAAGTTTTCTATTTTTTAAATGTTACAATTAAGAGCTTATTTTTTAAAAAAGTAAGAATGATTGATTTTTTTTTTTGTCTTGTATGTAAAGCTGACTTGAACTGCAGATGCATCAAGCAGCCCAAAGGTCCTTTGTCTGTGATGGGCAGTGACGTTCATTCTCTCAGTGATATGGAAGAAATGTCAGCGTCCTCATACCCTAGTGGCACCTCTGTTGCTACTACAGAGGACAGTAGTGATTGTTGCTGCATATGTTGTCACTCTGTTCAGCTTTTGAGGAGGGAGATGATTTTAGTTTCTAAATCTTACAAATATGGCATCTGTTTCTTAGACACTAGATTGATTTCACTAAGTGCTTGAGAGACTTAATAAAAGAAACCAATTCCTGCATCTCACAAGCTTTAATTGTTTTGTGCTTGGTCAAGTATTCATCTTCTTCTTCATCGAGCTCTGATTCTTCCAGCAGTTCTTCAGATTCTGAAGATGAGGTAAGATTTGTTGTGATGGTTCATGAAATAATTGGTACCTACTTGAATGTCAAGAGGACTCATGTTGTGAAATTGCTGCTATGTGTGTTGACTTTCTGATTTTAATTTTTAAAAGCTTAGACTGCCATATATGAATAAATGAGATGATGAAATGTATATATTTAAGTTTGCTTTGTTCATTTAAAATAATAGAAAAATTTTAATCAAATGCTTTTGACTCATTGCTTAGAATTACATACATAGAGTTCAGAGCACTTGACTCTTCAAATAGCAAGTGGTATGTTACTTACATTATAAATATTAATTGAGGAAAATATGCTTATAAGTGGGTCCTTTCATTATGTTCTGCTCATTAGTACATTTATGGTATTAGTTAAATGGATAAATTATATTCTGAAACAGAAAGCAAATGCTTCTAAAATATTTTGTGTAGGATAAAAAACAAACGAAAAGGAGGAAGAAAAAGAAGAGCCGTTGCCATAAGTCTCCTGAGAGCTCAGTGTCGGACTCTGACTCAGACAGCAAGGTGAGACCATCAGCACTGCATTGCTGAGAGCAAAAGCATTCAGTCTTCTGTCTGTTCCTTCTGTCCAGGCTCACTCCAGTTAGAAGGAACACATTTGGTTTTTGTACTTTGAGGTTCTGTACTAGTTGAATTGTATATTTAATATTTATATTAAATATTTATATTTACATTTATATTTAATTCCCAAGTGCTTTTATATACATGTTTCTATGTTTCCAAATCTCCATCATATTGTTTCCTCTATTTAAAAAAAATTCTTTCTGTAAATCTGTGTTGTAAATTGAGCTGATTACCTTTTAATAGATAGCCCAGTATGCCTTTTTTTTTTTTTTTTTTAAGCCTAAGTTTGTTCTGTACTAACTAGAAATAGAACTAGAGATGTCAAATACAATTGACTTTCAAATTTTGCTGAACATTCTTTTAAAAAGTGTGAAATGTTTTATAAAAATGTTGATTCCAGTAGCCAGGACTGTACTGAGTGGTAGACAGCATGAAGTCCTGGTACCTTGCTTAGTTAGACGTATTTATTCCTGTTGGAGAGACGTTATAGAAAGCTTGTTTGGCATTCATGAGAGAGACTCTGGCTTCAGTCTTCAGTATTAAAAAAGAGAAGACTGATTCCTCGGTTCCAACCCCAAAGTCTGATTAGGATCAGAAGTAGTCTGTACCCATGGAACACTGGGACTTCCGTAAGCTAACACTCCTGCTCAGAGTTCTAAGAGAGCTCTACTCGCCCTGGGGAGATTTCTTATGTAAAGAGTACTCAGTGACTGTTGGTTATTTCTGTGTCTTTATGGAATGCCTGCTGTGTGGTGGTGGCTCCTTTATAGGCCCTTGTGGTTAATGTATTTAGTCCTTTCAGCAAGCGTATGAGGTAGTTGTTAGCTAGAACTAAAGGATAGCAAAATTCCTGATGAAGACAGTAGGCAAGTCAGATTGGTGGGTGGCAGGAAACCACGTGGCTTATAGAACTCAGGTGCATGTGGCTACCACAGGCAAAGGCAGTGGCATAAAGCCCTATTTTAAAGTAGACCACGTAGATACTATTGTAGGGGGATATCAGTTTTATTCAGTGAGATAAGGGGAAAGGCCTGTTGTCTTACATGAAGATTTACATAAAATAGATTGACATTTTTATATGCTGTTCTTGAAGTAAATTTTTATTAGTCATGAATCAAACAATTTTGAGTGAGGGCTACATTCTATATCTTTTACATTTAAAAATTTTACATATGTATGTGTATGTGTATTTGTTTAGGACGGTTCAAAAAAGAAGAAGAAGTCAAAGGATGTGACTGAAAAAGAAAAGGTAACTATTTCTGTATTGCTGTAAGGTAGTCAGTCATACAGCACTTAAATGACTTTAAGATATTAACTGTGATGTGTGCCACTTTTAATATCAAAGGGTTTCTTTTGTTCTTATGGCATTTTATATTAATGCAATTAATTTTAAAATATGGATTTATTTAGTTATGAGATCAGGGCTCACTGTGTTGCCCTGGCTGGCCTCTTAATTCCTGGGATCTTCCTAAGCAGCTGTGCCTGTAGCCACATGACCTTCACTATAATTATCTATTATTGATGATAATTGATTATATTAACTGATAGAAGTAAAAAATACATAGGAGTATTTCAGTAGTTGCCCAAAGGATGACACTTGATTCGGTATTCCTGATTTTCAAAATGACTGTAAAGTAATGGTTGCTTTCATATTTCAAAAAAGTATATATAAAACTAAAACTTAGTAATAGAGTGTGAAAAACTGAAACAGCTGTATTGGGATTTTGAACTACTTCAAAGTATTACGTACAGAATCTCATGCTGGACACACAGACACACACACCCTGAACAGCACCCTTGTACTGGCTAGAGTAATAGATGGTTTACATTTGCTTCTGACTTTGTTTTACTATTTTAAAGTCACTACTTCTTCAGAGGCAGTGGCCCTGCTTCTCAGCCACATTTCACATAGAAGCATGTATGTATTTATGGTGACAGCGTGTGTTACACTTCACATAGAAGCATGTATGTATTTACGGTGACAGAGTATGTGTTACATTTCACATAGAAGCATGTATGTATTTACGATGACAGACAGTGTGTTTTTCAAAATACTGTCAAGTTCTGGAGCCTGCTTTTTTTTTTATTCAGCGTTGCCTTGATGGTTTTAATTTTAATTAAGTTTATTTCCATTGTTTACAATATTCCATCTATTTCTCTGTCCCATGGGGCATCTAGATTATTTTCACTTTTAAGATGTATAGATTTATTTATTGATGTATTTATCTGTCTGCATGAGTTTTATGTGCACTGTGTGCATGCAGATGTGTGCATCGTGTATGCAGGTGTGTGCACCGTGTGTATGCAGGTGTGTGCACCGTGTGTATGCGGGTGTGTGCACCGTGTGTATGCAGGTGTGTGTCTGGAGGCCAGCAGAAGATGTAAGATCTTCTGGAGCTGGAGCTTAGAGGTGGTTATGGGTGGTAGCAACTGACCCTGGGTCCTTTGCATGAGCAGTAAGTGCTCTTACTAAGCCATCTCTCCAGCCTCCAATTATTTATAGATTTCAACAATACAAACTGCTGCAATGCATATTTCTTTCTTAATTTTAAAGATGTATTTGTTTTTATGTGTTTAAGTGTTTTATACACACACATACAAACACATGCACACACACACACACCATGTACATGCCTGGTACCCAAGCTGGCCAGAAGACACCATCAGGGTACTCCATAAACTGGAGTTGCATGAGATGGGCTGTGTGACTGCTCAGCCAAAAGAAGCCAGTGATGCAGACCTGACAACCTGAGGTGGGCTCTTGAGTCCCACAAGGTGCAGGAGAGAACAGACTTTACAGAGTTACCGCTGATGCTGTACATGTGTTTGTGCCTACATGTGGAGACGTACGTACATAATTTTTTTAGTTTTGAAATGAAACTTGAGGTTTATTTGGCAGATTATTGTATCTTAAAATCAGTATGCCTGTATTTGTTTTTTGTAGGACACTAAAGGGCTCAGCAAGAAGAGAAAGGTGCATGAAGACAAAGCACTGTCATCTGGGTCCTTGTCAGAGTCAGACTATGAGGAGGTGAGCGAAGAAGGGAATGTGCCCTTCAGGGTGGCCTTACATTGTTCCAGGAGATGATTATATGACTGTCATTTTGATAATTAACCATGGCTTTGTATGCCTTCTCAGTGTTATAGTTTTAATACTCTAGTGTCATTCTGGTTACGTGGAAGAGGCTATACACGATGCAGTAAACTGAAATCCAGTCATGGGTTAAAGCAAAAATAAGGGTCACATGTGCTGTTTATCTGTTGTTTTAACTTAGCGTCTGGGCTCTGACAAGGGCTCATGAGAGTGCTTTGTCTTCGTGCATCTTTCTCTTCGTGCTGAGCCCTTAGTGTTTGTGTCATATATTCAGCATGTGGTTATCTAACAGCTGTGTGCAATACCTAGGCAATTTTTATCTTTTAGTATTGTTATATTGAACATTTATCCAGTACCAATAAGGAAAGCATAACAAAATAATCTTGTATTTGTACTTAACATCTAATGTTCATTTTAACCTCAGTGCACCACATTGAGCAAAAGGAAACATAAACTGTACAGTGATTGCTCCTCACGGCTCTCTGGAGTGCAGTAGGTGTGTGCCTGCAGTGTTGGCCGTGTACAGTGTTGCTAGTGATTAAGCTGAAGCTAAGAGTCAGGTGCTGGTCTGCTGTATGCTACAGTTCTTGGTTCCTTCCTACACTCACACTGTTTGTTTGGTTTTGGTGCTGAAGGCAAAGCTCTTAGACATTTAAAATGTTAATCTATAGGTTTTTGTTTTGTTTTTCATTTTTTTGAAACTTTATTGATACATAACAGGAGTAAAAAAAAGTGTGGTTTTTATAATCAAATTCCTACATGTGATAACTTGAACATTTAAGGTGTATTAGGTATAAGATTAAAATGCTCTAAGTATAAATTGCATGTTTATCCTCTGTTCACAAAAATTCCAACTTTATAGGTACAAGCAAAAAAGAAGAAAAGCGGTGAAGAGCGAGAGAGAGCAACTGCAAGTATCCTATGTTTTTATAGACAACAGCGGGCCCACTGTT